>NW_010325241.1:37229-76101 GCF_000700745.2 Antrostomus carolinensis | reverse complement strand
ACACACACACGAATACAAGAACATTGTTGTTTAAAATTCCTGTTAACAAACCTCCAGGCAGTCTCCACACTGGACAAGGCAAAGCTCCAGCAACACGAAGGTGCTCCCCAGCCTGAGCCAGCTGCAGCCCCAAAGGAGATGTCGCTCCACGCGCACACGAATGCACACGAACACGCAGGTCAGTCGGCTGTAGGCTACCGCAGCTCCAGCAGGGCCACTTTGACTGCTCACTGCCAGTGAAAGTGAGAGCCGGCAGCACCACCGATCTCTGAGTTCGTGGATGTATCACAAGGGCCAGGCTACTTGTCTGAATTTTGACGGTGTGCACCCAAAGATGACAGCTTCTGCAGGGCACTGGCAGAAAAATGTCCTGAGAGGACAAGGATCTCCCAGAGCCAGTGCTGTCTGAGAGGGACCTTGCTGGCTTCCAAGGGGCCACCCCGGTCGCGTAAGGGGCAGCAGCCTGAGCGCAGGAATGGGCTGACGTCCCCTTCTTCCTTACAGGGAGGCAGGTAAGGAGACAGAAAGACTTGGAGAAGGGGGGAAAAAGGGATTCAAAAGCTGGGTCATTCCTGTAGTAATCATGACATATGTGAGACTTTTCACTATTGTCTTCAGCCACAGGAATGATTTCTGTAGCAAAAAGTTTGCTGTTCCTTTTCTGCTGGGTAATCCCATGTTGGACCTGCGCAAAACCATTCCTCCTCCTTCTCCGACCTGCAAGGGTTTTTGAATACCGTAAAAGGGGAAGGGGAAAAAATCTAATCCCTGACTGAACTCTTGCATTAATTCTTGCATCTCAAACAACGCACACATAGGAAGATTTTGATGGTATTTATCTGAGCTGTAATCCATGCCTCTGTACGGCCAGGGTTACAAGGCCTACAAAGCAGTTTACTCGTTACATGTAGCAGAAACTGTATAATGAAACACCCGCTCTGTGGGAAGCTACAGATAACACGGTACTTCTATATGTAGAGGCCAATTAGCTGTAAAACATTAACTTCATATGTGCTTGACACTTCAAAATATCAGCTTTGTTCAAATCTCCATCTTCATAACATTTATTGCAAGGTGACAACAAAAGTTACAACTCGGAATTCGCGCACAATCCAGTGCTGTGCAGCCAGCCGAACGTCTGGAATCCGCCGATAAAACTCAGCTTAGACCAATGTTCATTGCCTATAGCAAGGTATTTATTTCAAAAATATCAGAAAAATATTTTCCATAATAAATACAGTATTGTAAAAAAAAAAATCATAACCATTCAAAACTTCCAGAACAAGTTGTTTTACACACATAAACAGCAAACATGCCGAAGAACTGTATTCTTAAATTCTGAAGTGATCCAAAAAAGAAGAGTTCAGAAAGCTGCACAGATTTTTTTAAATGGATTTTTTTCAGTGTTAGCACAATGTGCTTCGTAAATCACAGTTTTAATGAAGTATCTTAATACTTATCACATGGGCATTATACATTATCTGTGGCACTAGTTAACAGATAACCACATTACAAAGTCCACAGATACTACAGTAGCTGACTAGAGTTCAGTGTCTTGCTGCTGCTTCCAGAAGAACAATTTCCTCCAGCGCGACGCAGTTGGGGTGGCTGATTATGGAGCGGACGTAGCAGTTCAAGAACCCCACCTCCTTTCCCAGCACGCTCTGCACCTCATAACTCTGCAGTGATAAAAGCATGTTGATTAAAACAAACAGTCCTGGACATTCTGTTCTAAGCAGCATTCAGCTTGGAAGATGCAGGGTGTAAGGTCCTCTTCCAACACACAATTTTTTTTAAGGACTCAAAAAGAAAAGTGCATTAGAACTGATAGAAATAATGAGTATTTTAGATTTTCAATAATTAGATCTCACTCCTGCTTAAAGTGCTGCTTCCCTAGCAGGCTTTTAAAAATGAGCTGTTAAAAAAAAAAGCGCTACTGTGACTTTGAACTCAATGTTGCTGAAGCATAACCTACACGTGCTCCCTTTATCCAGCTTTCTGACACTTGCAGGATTTCACACGTGCTAGCAATGTGTACATACATGCCATACATACATTGATTATCTTAGCTAACAGATCCACTAAAGGAAAAAACATTTTGTAACTCTTTTTACTCCTGCTCCTGCCCCTCCCTCCTTTTAACTTGGTGTTGTATCACGCCTTGTTTATAGGGACTGGCACCTTCACAGTCGCTTCTGCTTAATGATCCAACTGGCAATTTACCTACACCAGTGGTGCCTGAGTGCATCTGTAGACTGTATTCTGCGCGGAGGAGAGGGATGCGAGGCTGGGATGGCTCCTCTAAGATGAGAGAGCACGTTAACAGAAGAGCTGGCAATACCCATAGCCGATTCCTTGCCCAAGCAGGTACCTATCTCAGATGGCAGGCTGATGTCCATTTCTTTCCTCAATGGGACTTGCCTACAACCAGCCTCTGCCCATGCCCCCTGCTTTCATCTGGGCTGTGCCTTTGCAAAGATACTTGATGCCCACGTCTCTTGCCTGGTTCAAGGTATAAACAACCTTTTTTTTCCCCTAGACTATTTTCACCCCAGACCGGTTCTGCAGTCCAATTCACCATGCAGCTGGACAAACAGCTATACTGGTGTTAACAGAAGGCTTGTCACAAGGTAAGGAACAAGCGGCCAGTGGCAGCTAAAACCAGCCTCCCTGCCAAAAGAAGTGATTACAAAGCTACACCCTTAGAAACTTAAGCAGCACTGGCAAAAAAATGCCACCTCAAGTGTATTTCTTGTGATTTATCTTTGTTGAGATGTGCCCTTTTTTAAAATGCAGTGGTTCAGAGATGGAAATGCTTATGAAAAATAAAGAAAAAATTATCCCTGCATTTCAGCTGGGAAAAAAAAAATGTTTCTAAGTTGCCAGACTTCTAAATACCAGCAGCATAAAAACTGAAACATGAAAAAGAGGTTGAATTCTAGTAACTCGAAAAAGAACTACGTTTTGTGTCTGTAACCAAACCAGGCACATCCTGTAAAACTTAGCAAGACTTAACTGCTATTAAAAGAGCAAACGTATTTTGGAAATTTCTTGTATCTCTTTGCTCAAATGAAATATACACTCCCCAGCCTAAGAAATTTACAATTTCAGAGAAGTGTTTCACTTTAAAAATTAACCATAAATCCCACTGAAACTGTGGCGCATGTAATAGCAAAATGCTAGAAGACTGTATAAGATAGGGAAAGCAAAATGACCCCAATACGTGTCACCTAACTGAAGATACTTAACTGGGATGACTAAACAAGACAACGAGCTGACCTTCGCCCCCTTCCACGTGCCATGGGGGGATGGCTCTCAGGATCCTCATGGGACTTAACCAGCCTCTGAAGGTGCCGCTCCTTCACTGCTGACCATCCAGCAGCCAATGCCAGCCAGGCACCTGCCCGGTGCCTCCCTCACCTGTGATAAATCTGGGTCACTGTGCCAAATGTCAGGGTTCTTCTGATATCCCCGATTAAAGGAATAACTACTTCACGATTACATAAACTGTACTTTAGCCCGTGGATCCTCGTGGCTTCCGCGTGTTTCATTCATACAGTTATAACGTGTTATCTTGCACGCGCTTTGCAAGTTCCTCTACTATTGCTGCCTGACAGTAATTTCATGGTTGTGCTATTAGAAAGCAGTCAAGGTTTATAGGGTTTAGAAGACCATTCCGAAAAGGTGCGATGCTTCGATCTTTGTCTTTGCATCCTCAGCCAGAAAATGGAGTAAAGCCCAGCACTGCTCGTCGCAGCTCTGAATGTCTGGACGCAGTGCTATTTGCAGATAACTCTGCAGACCTGCGGCTGAGCTGAAGCTGCCTGCACATCCCCTCTGTGGCACCCCTCTTCTAAAAAGGAGGGTGTCAGCCTGATGATAGTCAGGCAATAGCAGGGCATCAGCAGGTGCAGGGTGGGATTGCCAAAGGGTCCAGCCCACTCAAATCACAGAATCACAGAATGTCAGGGATTGGAAGGGACCTCGAAAGATCATCTAGTCCAATCCCCCTGCCGGAGCAGGAACACCTAAATGAGATCACACAGGAAGGCGTCCAGGCGGGTTTTGAATGTCTCCAGAGAAGGAGACTCCACAACCTCCCTGGGCAGCCTGTTCCAGGGCTCTGTCACCCTCACTGTAAAGAAGTTTCTTCTCAAGTTTAAGCGGAACCTCCTGTGTTCCAGCTTACACCCATTGCCCCTTGTCCTATCGTTGGGCATCACCGAGAAGAGCCTGGCTCCATCCTCGTGACATTTGCCCTTAACATATTTATAAACATTAATGAGGTCTCCCCTCAGTCTCCTCTTCTCCAAGCTAAAGAGACCCAGCTCCCTCAGCCTTTCCTCATAAGGGAGCTGGACATGAGAAAAAAAAAAAATCATTATTTCTAGTGAAATCTCCTAGTGCTCCTAGTGCAGTTCTGAAATGAGCTGCCTGGAAAGGCAGAATCTCCATCCCTGGAGGTTTTCAAGACCCTGCCAGCCAAAGTCACAGCTGACCTGCCCGTGCGCTGGCAAAAGCCCAGTGAGAGTGGTAGGTCAGACGATGACCTCCAGAGTCCCTTCCATTTCTATGATTTGAGTATCTTCCCACCTGATTCACATCTCCTGTACTCTGCCTCTACAGTAAGTTATGTAGTTTAACTTTATTTCGTCAACATTCATTACACCTACCCCATCCTCATTGGCGGAGGCCGTCAGGAGGGAAGAGATTGTCCTTTGTAACAGCTGGAATGAGAAAATGAGCAGGTTTTGTTCTTGACAAAAATCTTATGTATTCAAAGATGTTTTATTTGCAGGTTAAAACAGTCGTGTTGAACAAAGATTTATCATTTTAATATAGAATTGTTTTGTTTCTCTGGCCAAGAAATCAGAGGAGAGGTGACTCAAAAAATGGTCAGAATGGGAGTTTAAAAATACACATTCCTTTTAGGCTGTGGAGACTGAGGTTTCCCAAGGCCCAAACCAACAAAGCCCTTCAGCTGGACCATAGAACAGTTTGCAGAGCTCAGGGTGAACTCAACGACTGTATTATTTGAGCAAGATCAGGGAACTGGGTTCTTAGTCCAATGAAACACTAGTTTAGTATCAGATTAAATTATGGGACACTCTTAGATCTTTTATTTTTCCTTCTAACAAACAGAGCTGTTTATAATGAGCACCTATGTGTCTACATATCTAGCCTCACTATACTCAATACCCCAAAGCTAATTTCGTGCCATACCTTTACTTTTACTGTACTTTGTGATCGGGATGGACAACTCAAGAAGACTTCCAGCTGCATTTTCAAAACTGGTGAAGTGACAACTTCAGAGCACTGGTTGCAATACAGTAACCCTCTGAAACATGCAAATAATGATGGAAAAACAGAGAGAGATGGAAAAGCTATCAGTCGTAAATCAAAACACACGAAAAACGAGCTAGCTTATTCTCTAAAATACTTTACTGGTAGATGTTTAGTAGGAAAGCCCTGTTAGAGATTCAGCTGGTAATAGCAAATACAACTCTTCTGTTGCTAGAGCTAAGTTACTCTCTTGGAGGACCTAAACTCTTCTAGCAAAAGGATCTTCCTTCTTGTAAGTTTTGGCAACATGGGGAGAGGTTGCTATTTATAGTCACCCCACTTAAGCAAATATTAATCTCATAACCTTCTAAAAGTTATGGCAAAAGAAAATTTGTAGTATAGATTTGGCTCAAGTGACTTATTGATTTAGGCCCTCATTCAGCAAACGTTCAACATTTTCAGCACACACTTAAGTCATATGCATAAAATTAAGCTCAGCTATAAGTGCTTGTTGGAATAACATCTTAAACAAATATTGATGCTACACTGTTCTCCAAATGAAGCAAAAGTGTCCCTCACGGCAGAGATTTTTTTAAATTGAACTACACTACTATGTGAATGTACACATATCCTTATTTTTTTGCATGATATTATAATATAGGACAACTTTTTTTTTCTTAATTTCAGCCTTTTTCCCCCAGAGGCTATACATAACAAAGCACAAGCAGTAAAGCTTCTCATATTGAGGAAAACATTATCTATTTAAATGGGATCAAACCTACCTTATGCTTTTCGTAATTTTTACCAGTAGAAATAACACCCCTTTCCTTCTTTTTACACTGACTACTCTCTTACCCTCTCACGTGTTTATCCCATCAGCTACCTCAGACTCTGCAAGAGCAAGCTGGCAAAGCAGCTGAGGGGAGGCTTTCCAAGAGCATGCCAGTGTGACACAGGTTTAGCATTTCAGGCGGTGACAGGTCTTTTACGATCACATTTGGGACTGTCACACTCCTAGAATTATTTAACATCCTTTTTAGAAAGGTTATAAATTTAACCTTTAACCAGGTCTGAAATGGAACTCTTCAGTAAATTACAGCAAAGATCAAGAGTTCAATACAAAAAGGAGGTGAATGGTACACAGGGGAACAAGGTAGGGAAGACAAACACGAGAATCTACTTTTAAAGGAGCTTAAAATCATACCTGTGATTTATGTGGATGTTTATTAAAACTAATATTATAAGGCAGTGGGCTATGAAATCTTTATAAACAATACTTTAAGATTAGTTTGGGGAGAAAAAAAAAGTGATAACTGCAAATTCAAACCATTTCATATCTACTTGTATCTTTCTTAATAAATTAATTTAACCTTGCAGGTTTTATCAGTTCATCAGCAATAAAAATACTACGTCTTAGTTCTAGGAAGGAACAAAGTGCAGCCTGTGCCTGCAGGAATCATTGCATCACCTATTGCTGTTATGGCTACATCTGCAAAACACCTGGAGTGCTCCGGAGCATGCTGACTCTCACCTGTCCTGGGGACACAGTTCCAACTTTCCACTGCCACATCTGTCACATGTAGGCCAGGAGAAAGCAGTGCTCTCATTAACTCCAACAACAGTACCTGCAGAAGATTAAATTCTTACAAAATGCTAACAGTCAGCTAGCAAACACGGTCACTTCTGGCTTCACAGCAGGTTTGATCCTTTCCGACTGTCAGCTTTAAGAATAAGACTTGTCGGAGCAAGCATCAGCTCTGCCAACAACCTCACTCCCTTTCTCCTTTGTCCCTTCAACAGGGGATGACAGTTTGGCATAGCGAGTTATATTCTAAAAATACCAGAAGGTATTTGCTGAAAATAATCGATAATTAACTTTCCAAACAGGTTCAGTTCTTTTGGTTTGGGTTTTATTGTTTTGCTAATTTGTTTTTGGTTGTTTGTTCTCTTTCTGGTCCTCTGATGTTTCCTTGGCAATAAATAGCTATAAAAATAATACAGTCAGATAGTTTGATATCGATATTTAGGAAAGACAAACTAATGAGAAGACCCAATCCCTTTCAAAAACAGCGATGCCAGTTAAATTCCATAAACAATGGAGTCATTCTTAATTTATACTGATTTAACAGAGATTAGATCTGGCCCACAGATATAAGTGTGTGCCTAAGAAGGGAATGCCAAAGATACTTTGGACTAATATAAAGGGCCTTGCTAGTTTTGGCAAGAAAAAAATATAATCAGAGTTCTATGAGAAACCAATAAAGAGTATATTATGTTTCACGGTAATGATATGCTGAAATTATGAGCGTTATTTACGAAGAAAATACTTCTAAGTATTGTGAGATGTACAAAGTGCATCACCTGTACGAATGAAATAACACTAAAATAAACCCTCACTGGTACAACAGAAGTCCAGACTAAAAATTGCAGTTGCTATTGAGCAAGAATCTCACAGTTTTATACCCCATTCCATAAAAGAAACTCTTGGTGACTAGGGAGCATGTACAATGCTTGGTCTGTACAACAGGGCCTTAATGCCTTGCTTTCCTGGTTCTCCTGGGACAAGGACTGACAGCAAGGAGGGTGCTATGCATAAACAACAAAATCATAATTTCCTTTAGGATTTCAAAGGACAGCAAGTCTGAAGATCAGAAAGCTCTTGAAATACATCATTTATGGCCCAATATCTACGCATATAATGAAACAACATGGATTTCACTGACAGAATAGACAATTCTGTGCATTCAACCCCTTGGACTGTTACAAGAATAATTTTGATTCTTCAGTTTTTGTGATAAACTGGGAGTTTCCATCAGCTACTACAAGGTAGGATGCTTCCTGCTACAGCATAGGCACACTTGACTTGTTCATGGAAAAGAAAAGCTACCAATTAGTTTGCTGAATATGTTTCCCTTTTCATTAAAAGATCATTTAAAAAACAAAACCAAACCAAAACAAAATCCCCTTTTCTGACAGATCTGTTTCTCTCTAAACCTTTTACCTTTCCCCCAGTTGTGTGCTGAATTGCAACTGCAGGATGCCAGTGCTCAAGTAAAACAAGTACATGTGAAGAAAATTAATCAGGATCATATTGACCAGATTCTGTCTAGTGGAGAGCTTTATTTTGATGACAACATAAGAGTTCCCTCGAGAAAATCACCAGAAATCACTGAAGTCAGAACAAACACAACTGAAGGTGGCAACAGATCTAATAATCCAGTGTCAGTCTTGCGCACCCTGGATGCAAAGTGGTTTCTCAAGTTTAAGCTGTTGAACTGCTGCACATCTTTGTCAAGACTCTAGATTTTGCTTGACGTTCACAAACCTTCTGGATATTTTCCTGAGATCCTTTTAAATGGAAATGCACAGAGCCAAAATTCGATTTTTAGGTCTACTCTATTTTTATGGGTTGTGGCTGACATCACTAAGAAAAGACTGATAACAGGACAACACCTGGAAAAACAGGTCTCTGGTGAGGAATGCAAAGAAGGGCTAAGGATTAAAAGTAACACTCTGGTTGAAATGTTCAAAAAATGAATGTGTATATTTTTTTCTTCCAATCAGTTACCCTAATTAATGGACAGGAAGGGGAAAAGTTCAATCAAAAAGAGAAACCTAGGTAAGCTGATTGACCCCATTTTGTTCACACTGTTAAGAAGGAAACTGAAAAAAACCCCACCCCAACCTGGAGTAAGGGTTCAGATACAAAAATATGCAATGTCAAAATTCAGTCACTGGTGGTGAGTCATATACTGGGCAAATATCATTAATCAAGTAATATTCCCACATAACACATGTGATACAGACTAACTAGAATTTGCTCATAAGCATGGTTAAGAGGAAAAACAGTTCTGTGTAGTATGAACTGCCAACATTTAAGTCATCCTGACTGCTACTATACAGCAAAAAGAGGTTAGAAATTACTTTGCAATGCATCGTGATAAGAAAATAAATGTTAACCCTAAGTTCACAGGTGAGAACCACAGACTCATCTTTAAAAGAAGAATAAACTTTCCAGTAGAAAGCAACCACTGGTTTTCACTCTTCTGTTAAAAAGCAACACGGTCCATGCCAGAGCTGATACATCTGGACCTCCCTGAAACAAGGATTTCTGATAAACTCAGTGGATCTGGTTGGACTGCAGCATTGTCCTTTTTGATTGGGAAGGAACCTCTGAAGTTTCTCCAGCCCAAATTCCTGCTCAAAGCTGGGCCAGCTATAGAGCAGTACCAGCTTGCTCAGAACTCAGCTTTGACCAGGAGTTTGGACTTCAGAACTCAGTTGGAGGAACTTCAGAGGTTCCTTCCACCCTAACTTACCTTATTTATACAGCTTTCAAAAATGACTGAGCTACTTAAAATCCATCAGGCAGCATGGCTGGTGCTCTGACGCTGTGACCAATCGCTGTGTTTGCGGATGGGGACTTGAATGACCACCTGCACTTCGCACTGGTTAAAAAGAAATTTTTCTAGGGAGGGCTGAGCCTGCTGAATTACTGAGAGCCAGGAAGAGCAGCCATGACTGCAAAGGAGCAGGAAGGAGTACTACTTCAAGGAGGGGTAGAGTAAAGCCTTTGTAGCCTCTTTGTTAGGTGAGAGCAGGCCCGCATACAGCATATGTAGGTACCAGAAGTACAGGAAGTGAAAGGAGGGCACTAAGAAAAAGAACGAACGTGGTAATCCTGCTTCTCATTGAAAGACAGACTAACAACTCTCTGAGTTATGAGACAGAGACAGTAAGTGAATTTTAGAGATGAAAAATTTTCCTTCATGGGTTACTCCGTCAAATACATATACTCTCACCAACAAAGTAGGGTTAATGCTGTTAGTTTCACTTCTTCAGTAGAAAGATGTAAGCAATAACTAAACTAATTCCAAACCCCTGGATATATATCTTAAATGCTGTTAAATAATTTTAGTTACACATAAAAGCAAGAGTTATCTATATCTATTATTAGTATAGGTATAAAGAAGACACTTTATATTCTACATTGCTACAAATGTGTGGGAACATACTGATAACAGCAACCCTGGACAAATATCAAATAAAGCAAGACAAGGTTGTAGGATTACTTTCTCCTTTTGTCCTTCTTACATCTGTAATACAGAACAGGGAGAGCATGACACCTCCCATCTGCGTAAAGTAAGTACTTGTTTACACAGTAGATCACAGAGGTGTATTTTCTTTGCTTTACTGCAAAAAGAAAGGACAGATAAATGTTTGCTTTATCCTACTACGTACAATGACAATGGGACAAAAGAACACTTCCCATACTTAGTTATAAAATTAAGAGTGCAGAAGCAATAACTCTTAGCATAACTATTGGACAAGTTAAAAAAAAAAAAAAAGCCAAAAAGTCTTTCACACCCAGTGACAGAAATATCTTTCAAGTAATTCACAATATTGATGTTAGATGTACATAACAACCAAGGCTTTGAGTGAAGTGCCCCTAGTAGTGCTTGTTTTTCATTATGCAGTGTTGGAGTTCGAGATTTGTCACTTCAAGGTGCTCATTTATTAATCACAGAGGCATGGCTAACTTGTGGCTCCACCATAAGAGAAGGTATGCTTAGTAAGAACTTTGCATTGTTTCAAACTGTCTTTTCAGTGCATCACATTATAGCTGGAAGGATTAATTTGTAACCATTATTTGCTATTATTTTAAAGCTCATTTCACATGCTTGTGAATGAGTACTTGAAGGGGTAAATGTAAAACAGCATCAAGAATGTTCTACAAGGGCTACTGAAATCAAAAGAGTTAAATTAAGAAAGGAAATTGTCTCTAAAAGCCAAGAGTTATTGGGCTTTTAAGGACTTTTCCCTATGGGCACTCTACTACTGGAAGGTTTAAGAAGCTGCCTGGACGAAGCATTAGAAAATACACAGTAGGAAATGTTTCTGCATGATTAGGAAATGTTAGAAAATACATTGTAAGAAATTTTTTCTGCATGGTTAGTGGCAGAACTGAAATATTAGACAAAGCAATGATCCAAAGTGGTTGGTGAGCAAATATTGGCCAAGTTATACTAGATGACTATGGTGAAATATTAAATTGCCCCACTGCAGCAAAGCTCCAGGGAAATCAGACGCTAAGCCCTACCATTCAGGATCTGGCTAACATACCTTATCCATCTGCCTGAAAAATACTGGTATACCTTACTGCTGCCAACATCAACAAGGTTGGTGTGAACAGAAGGCTCCTGAAAGAAGATGGCAAAGGAAGGAATATAATAAGACAGATTGTGCATCAAACATTTATTCTGGGGTATGAGTGAGTGGGTGCAGAGGTTGGCCAGCAATAGGCAAACAGAGCCCACAAAGAAGTACAGAACTTTAAATATCCTAATGACCCACAGCAACACCGCGCTTTTTTATTCCTCTATGCTGTTTCTGCAAGAAATCAATACGAAGACCTGAAAGATTAAAGTGAGTGCAAATAATTAACCGTATTCATTTCAGGAAAGGCCATACAAACCTCTTACAGCACAAACGGAGTTGGCCTGCGTTGTAGAATCCAGCTCATCGAGTCTGACAGGGCCAGTCAGCTCACTGAGGTCAGCACCGGCAGCCGAGTACAAAAGAGGCTTTTGTAATAAGAGAACAGTACGTTCAACACAAATAATCCTACCTGCCAACAAAGACATTTCAACTCAGTACAGTAACAAGGAAAAAGGTGACCATGTTAATTGTCATGGCCAATAAAGACAATGATCTCTGCCAGCTACTAAGCAAATGGATAGACTCCATCAGGTTTTCTCAATGACAAAATATTTTGCTTTCAGTGATACATGCATCATGCTTTCGTTACACTTTGCAACTCCCAGGGAAAAAAGATGTTTAAAAAATTTGAATATGGCAGAAGAGAGTCCAATTCCACTCTGACTGCCTTGCACCAGGCTCCCTGCCAACATTACCATCTCGTCCCTGGTAATTAGCTTGGGCACCCCTTCAGGTGGTCTTACTTTGCTTTGAAGACTACAAAGAGTAGGTGAACACAATGCTTTATTCTCTGAAGCAGAGATTTTTGCTGTGGGACACACAACCATTTACACAGGCTGGTGCTTCCAGTCCACTTACATTTTGGAAGTGACTGAAGGTGTGAGACAATGACACATGCAGGCACCATACAGAACCATACCTGAACCTCAAAAAAGAACGACTGAAAATGAATGTAAAGTTAACTATCATCCTTACATGAGCCTTATGTGGTGAAGGCTCACAGCTAAAATGGTATAGGAGAGTCTGTAAAAGTTCTGTGACTAGGGACAAGCAAGTCTCTAGATTCACCCTCTTACTCCTTGTAGAGGCAGTAAATTCAATAAAACAAGCTTTTGCAAGAATATAAAGCCAAAGGAAACCTAGTTTCTTAATAGAATAGACTATTTCAGTTGGAAGAGTCTTACAACAATCATCTAGTCCAACTGCGAGTCTTTGAGCCTTCTGTCAGCTAGCAAATTTGACTGACACTGGTCATTAGATTCAACAGCTATCAGGGAAGACTGACAGAAATATTGTTGGACATAGATGAATAGTACTGAATTTCTACTTTACTTTGGAGATCAAGCCAAAAATGGGAAAAACAAACCTTACTGGAAAGCTCTAATTACAACCCTGCTAAAATTTCTTCCCAAACTTGCGATGTCCCACCTTCATCTGAGGATGAATGTCTCCCTCTATGCAGGTCACATATCACAGTGTCAGAGATTGGGAGGCTATTTCAGTTTGATTCCAACGGCTTCAAAACCACACACAAAGCTTACCATTTCCCCACAGCGCATCCTTGAAGAAGACGAGTCGCGAGGCAACACCGAGGGCTTCCGTGATTTCTGTACTGAGAACACACGATGCAGCAACTGACACAGCAACAACTTTTGGAGTGATATGAACCACATCTTGCAATGTGGAGTCAGTCACAAACAACCAAATTTCTCTTTGATTTATAGGAACACTGTGTTTTGTCTATAATTTAAAAAAAAAAAGATACAAAATTGGAATGCAATTGTTAATTTTTAGTAGAAGGAAAGACTAAAATAACATCCTCATATTTAAATAACTAATAAAATGGACAGAAATTACTACATTTATGGCTTGTCCATGATAATGAATCAAAGATTTATTGGAATTTTTCATTATTCCTTACTGCAGATACAAACATTGATACCCTAAATTCACTTTCTGAGGTTGATCCACTGGAATCTTAGCTTTACCTCTTATTAACTGTCATGCTTTATCATAACTCACTTGGACTGCAATAGGGATTGGAAAAAAAAAATATATTTAAAAAATATAAGGTATATATACTATAGATTATATATTTATATAATATAAATATGATACATATATAAAGTTAATGGATGTTTTTATGAACAAAGGCTTATATCATGTTGCCTTTAAAAAAAGAAAGCTAATGCTACTACTACTATTGTTCCTGTGTGACCAAATTTTCCATGTACTGTTATCTGATTCCCAAGAGCACCAGTCCTTGGCTAATAGCTATTGCAAGCTACAAAGCTGGAGGTTTTTCTTTCTGTTGAACAAACATTTCTAAATATTTGAATGATGCATAGAAATAGGAAAGTAGATAACTCGTAAGTAAGAGACCCAGGAATCCGCAATGACAGTGTAAGTTTTCTGCCTGAGACAGGTATAAAAATACCTGTGACTAAATGTGACTAAATTAAGGTATATCACAACCACTGATGTCACAAACAAAATACCTACATTTCATCTCAGCCTTCATATCTGAAAATAATTATGACAATATGATGATTATTTAAAAAATACAGTAGTGTTTTTTAAATTTTTCATACTGCGATGATGAACAAGAGAGACTAGAAAGACATCACATACACACCAGTGCTTATTCCAGGGTCTCTTAACAAAATCAGATGGGTTACAATTTGACAATTCATGCTTTTCTCTCTTTTTTTTAAAAAAAAACCCAGCTTCTATAATAGCTGTGTTTGTATGTGTATTTTCCCACACTTCAGAAAAAACGGGTTTAATAACAAAGTGTACTTCACATTTACCAGTCCAAGCAACTTGTAAATTTTAAGATTCCAATATTTTAAAATTCTTAACTAAGATTAAATTACTTTCCTAATTTAAAAAGTTTTTGTTACTATTTTTAATTAGTCTACAGATTAAAAATTCGTATTTAAATGAAAATTAAATACTACAATGACTGGAGAGACACATACCACATAAGTGATATTTATTCTCAAAGTTGCATGTCTCTAGCATCAGGTAATGCAATGAGAACCCCAACTTTTTGCTTTCGATTGAATTCAAAGCTTGAAACTGTTAACCACACTAAAATTAGCTTTATGTTCATGCTAGCTGCTCTTAGAACAAATGTAGTAATTGTAAATAAAAACTGGGAACATTTATAACTCAGATATTACAGTTATGCCTCAATACAATATATGCTGCCTATTGCATTGACGATGTTTCTTTGCCTAGTAACTACATACATTTGTGTTCCTCCTCTGCACAGATAGCATTAGGACAGCTTCAAAGACAGAATTTTTACAGCTGTCCCGTGAGAATTACTAACACATTAAAAGTTGGCTTTCAGAAGAATCATCCAAAAAGTAAATAATAATAACAACAGCAAAAAATCACAAGTTAGTATAAAATCATCATCTTGCTATGTGTGACAATTTGTTCTGAACAGAGAGGACACAACAGACAAATAGCAGCAGGATTGAGTTATAAGGAAGGACAGCTCCTTAACCACAGATGGAATATATTTCCTTATATTCCTTCTGTACCACAGTACAGATTCTGCGTAATAATAAAAGCATATTTCCATTCCTCCTTCACACAAATGAAGTATCTCAGAATACTGTCCCTACACTAATAAATACTATTTCTTAAAGCACAGTTGAATTAGCTCATGTAGCAGATTATCTAATAATAAAAAGTCTGCGAAATAAACCAAGTCATAGTCCCTTCCTCAGTCATTACAACTTGGTGATTTTGCATGTGAAGGATATGTCCTCTTGGCAAAGGCAGCTGCAGTAAACAAGCTGCTGTTCATGACCTTCTGGGAGGATGAGGCAATACACTAAGAGCAGGTAAATACCTTTAGACTCCCAGAGCAGTTGAACAGAAGTATTATCCAGCAGTTATCCAGAAGTTATGCAGAAGAAGAATATCTTCTATTGCTTTTCCAACATTACTTTCAAAAAAATTATGAGCATTCATGTTGTTCACTCATGAAAATTTAGTGCTTACAGTTCAGTAAGTGAATAGCCATTTTAAAAACAGCTAATAAACCTCCTAGTAGAAAGAAAAAAACATAGACCTTTTCTTCTGCTAGCTAAGTTTCCATTCTTCAAAATCACATCTGTTCCTGCATGCTTCATCTTTTATCTAATTTAATGATGAAGTGCTTCTACACAATAATACTGATCATAGAATCACAGAAGGGCTTGGGTTGGAAAGGACCTTAAAGATCATCTAGTTCCAACCTCCCTGCTGTGGACAGGGTTGCCAACCACTAGATCAGGCACTGATGGCCCACAGCATCTCAGATGTAGACATTCCTGAATACAAAAATACTTGGCTAGGATACCACTAGTCTGTAATTTTATTTTATTTTTTAATAGAATAGGTTTCTTGGAAATAGAAGTTTAGGCATGTATGTGTCCACCTTTCTGTTAGCACCCTAGAGATCCCATCACACTAGCCCTAATTTCAATTTCATGTTTGCAAATGCTCTGTTAAATTCTCACTTAGCATGGAGAAAACACAAGAGATACTCCTCATCTTGGGAGTTAAAAGTACTCCCTGCCCAAAAATCAAATCGTAACTCATCGTTGGCTTCTGAAGCAAAAGGGCAAGACCTAAATTGAATTTATGTCTCATACTGGTGGGAAGCATCTCCAGCTATTTTGCTGGCCGTTCTGGAATGTCTTTGTCTTTGGTTCATATGCTTTGATTCACACTTTGTTTCTTGCGGAGCTGATGGACAATTGCAAATTATTCTCCACTAGAATTCAGTGCTGGCTGTACTGAGGATCCAGTTGCCAGGAAAAAATAAATAAATCAGCAACAAAAATTTCCTTTAACTACTGAGGGAGTTAGCAACATTTTGAAAGAAAATTGTAGCACCATTCAGAAATTAATAAATAAAACATAATTATAAGCTTTCTAACATAGTATGGATGGCAGATGTATTTACCTAAGAGTTCCTCCTTTCTACTAACTGGACCATAAAAGCCAAATTTGCCTGAGGGGCTTCTATTGAAGTCAGCAAAAATAGTCCACATGCAAAGAGCAAAACTGTATTTTTATATAACCATCATCTGTTAAATTCTATTCCCAGACACTCAACTGACTGGGAACTTTTTGCAATGTATCTAAGGATAGTATTTAGCTATAAACCAAGTCTCAATGAACTTCCTGTAAGGGTGAAATATTACCTCTGGTTAGATAGCAATTTATTCAGAAATAATCCACTTTCTAGACTGGATGTTATTGAAAGTGGAGATGCCATTTACTCATTCACAAGCATTTTAGAGCCAGTGTTAACTCTGCTCATACAACTCCTGAGGATAAACCAGGAAGGTTTTGAGTTTTCCTCTAAACAAGATAAACACTGGCTTCTTCACATAAACATTATGTTGATTTTATGTTGAATTCATTGCTAAGTGAAAAGATTACCTGCAGCCTTAGATATAGCACTTGCGCCCAAAAGCTACAACGTTCATTACAACCATCGATCTGAAAATAGTACAAAAACAGGGAATGAGACAAACATGATACCAGAAACCCAGTGGTACAAAGCATTTGTTATCTGACTTGTAAAGCAGATTACCTGAAGAATATCCTTTAGATCATGAACAACTGGTGGCTGGTACAAATTAGAAATCTGTTCTTCTTCATCCACTTCCACATGTATTTCACCAGACTGACCAGTAAGAATATAACAGAAGCTGGGAGGAGGAAGATTAGTTGTCATCTATTAAAAAGTAAGGAAAAGAAATGTGACCTTAAAAAAGGCACTCCAGTTTGGCCAGTTGAGTTTTATAATAATAGCCAAACACGGTTTACATTTTAAAAGGGATGTGAAAACAAAATTATATGGTTAATAACAATGACTTTCTGAAGTAGAAGTTAAATTAATAAACCAACATTCACAAGTCATAAGTGAAATCAGCTTGTGTGTATCATTCTTTCCATAACCTGATATTGATCATCATCACAAACGTCATGATTTGGCACCCTTGGCAAACACTGTGACTAGTTCAAGGTGCTTGTTGTTGTTTTTGCGTTTTTTTTATTGCGTGGTAGGAGTGCCCTGATTATTCTTTTTTGTTGTTGTTTTTAACATCCATAACTTTTCTGAGATTTGGGGACTTTTGCATGTGGGTGGGTTTGTGTGATAGTAAACAGCTGACGAATTTTTAAAGCTACAAAATTAAATCCAGGACAGCACAAGGAGATAATGAAGAACAGGAATGCAACAGCTACAAGAACTGCTGTCTTTGTGTTATGCCAGATTTTTCTTTCCCCCTTAAAAAGTACTGTGACATAACAACTTTATCAATCACCACTTAAAGACATCCCAAACTAGAAAGGCTTCTCAGAAAAAAAAAGACAATGATAGAAAATATTTTTTATTGCGGATATGGTAAAATAGTCTTCTAGTGACGTTTGTTGTTAATGAAGTATTTAATTTAATAAAAGAAATATGAATCTATTAAATACAGCTGCCCACCCATTAAAAAAAAAAAATCTTCATAAGGAGGAAAGAAGGCAAAAGACATCAACTCAAATTCTGTTTGCCTCTGACAGCACAAAAGAAGGTATTTGAATGTACACATGGCTCAAAAGAAATCTCTTCCCAACAATATTATCAGTGTGCTGGCAATATTATTTATGTACCTATGTATAGAACTGTTTACATAAAACTGTGCATAAAACTATACTGTTTGTATCAAGAAAAATGTATCTCAAATGAAAAAACTCCACTCAGCCAAAAACCTGCAGCAGTAGAATGCAAGCCTTGATCCCCTGTGGAACGAATAAGTATTTCAAACCCATGATGGAAGTGTAAACTACATTATTATGGAAAGTGTCCTCCATTTTTAGATTGCTAATAAAATAGAGAAAATGAAGAATAAGTGAGAGTCATAACAAAGCCAAACAACATTTAAGAACTTTGCTCCATCTGTGGATATTCCCATTCTGTTGTCCACAGCATTTTAATGCACAAAACAATCCATTCCTCTGTGACTTCTGAAATGTCTATATGAAAGGGAGAGTCAAAGAGAGAACAGTCATTTCACTCAGTTTCAGTATTGGTTTTATATATGACCAAGGTCTGAACTTTTTATTCTTCAACATAAACCCCTGTACAATGCGAAGAACACTCTACATTGCAGAGAAAAGATTCTCAGACTTTAGAAATAACTAGTAACATCCACCTTTAATATCCCTTGGTTTTGAAACTTGTTTATTTCCAGCTTCTTTTCCAGAATTTGCATCCTGATTGACTCCCCTAGCCTCTAACACAATGTTTTAATGCCACAAACTTCTTCCCCAAAGAACGGCTATACAAGAACAGCAGGACAGCACAAGCACTTAGTTACCCAGAAACTTCTCAAATGATCTCTTATTACCAAAATGACAGTTGATTATGACAGAACTTCTTCTCAAGTACAAAAGCTAATTAAAGGAAAAATAAAGATGCACTTTTAGAATGGCAAATATATAGTAACATACTTTAAATCCATTCTATTACTTCACCACCCCCTAAAATCACAATAAACTTTCATTACTTTTTAGTAGATTATTTTTGTGCTCATCACTTGACTGTCTTCACATGAGACAAATACCAGTCAAAATCATCCTAACTAGTAAGAGACCCGATTTCAGCAGTCAGTCTATCCTTACAGAAGTTAATCTTCAGAAAAGTGCTTCTGAATTCCCCCTCCAAGAAGAGGAGAGGAATAATTTGTCCCGACATCCTATCATTCTAGCTCTAGAGGATTAATAAGACGCTAACTGCATCATTTTGGAAAGATGCTGCTGATCCAGAGGGCTTCAGGTTAGCCTAGGAGATTGTCAGAACCAGTAAAACAAAACTGAGTAGCTAAAGAGAGGGAGAGAATCTGATTCCCAAAGTAAACACAATTACACTACCAACAACAATAGTAGTTGTGAGTGAAAAAATACATTTCCATAATAACAAGACTTACCATTTCAGAGTCTTGACTTTGTCCAGGAACTTTTACAGGCACTACTGGAGGCCACAAACTGTCTATTAGACTAAAAAGTCCTAATGCCCTTCAAAAAGACCAATAAAAACAGGTTTAAAATGTTTTCCAATTAAAAAGATTAATTAAGAAATATAATTTAAACCATTGCATGATTATGAAAACTATTTTAAATATATTTTTTTTTCTGGAAGCTGGTTTTGATTTGGTCTAATTAAATCTCCATCATTTCTGCTGCAGGGTGGAGAGGGCGGGAGGAGATGTATCAGATTCAGTGACAAGCAAGTCATATTTATCCTTTGCCATGAACAGCCTGCTACACGATGAAATTCAGAGGAACTGGGGTAAATCCTAGCTTGGGAGGGACAAAGACACCAGTAGAACTTTTAAAAAATAGCTTTTAATTATTTTAACTGATAGATTTAAAAAAAAAAAAAAAAAAGTTTTGCTTCTAACAATTTCATTTCTTGCTTTTCTCCAACAGCTGATTGTGACTGCTTTTAGGAAAGCCAGCATTTATCAGATATACAGAAACAGGTAAGATTTTGTTATCTGAAGTACATGTGCAGAGGACGGTCTCCTTCCTACACAGCTGCTCATTTAGCTACAGGTTTTATTTATTTATTTAGCAAGTTTCCCACTTTTAATTTAGAAACAAATATAAAATTAACAGCCCAGCATACTAAGGTAAAATGCTGCAGACTCTTTAGCTTTAGCTTGCACAGCTGTACAGTGGCTGCCTTGTCAGTTGATATGGCATCCTTGCAGGACAAGCAGGAACATCTGAGGGAGAGGCCAAGAAAACAGCTGAGGGAAGGGAAATAGCTACAGATAACCAACTTGAAAAGGCATGCATTTTTGAGTTAAAGCTCTCACTTATCTTGTCCTAGTTCTCTGTTCTATGTAGTCAAAGCACAGAGATCTGGATTTTAACCCCACACTGCCTCCAAGAACAATTTGCCTGTTCCTCCAATTAAGAAAGCCACTATTTCTGAAACAGCTCTAAAAAATGAAGTCCAAAATTTGCTAGAAGTAATATTAGCTTCTGAACTCAACTGTTTAGGAGAAGGAAAAGCTATACTCTGGTACAGGGCTGAAGTACGTTGCAATATGCTGCTTCTTTCAAGGGGTTACGGAAACTCTCCTTTAAAGTTCTGCTTTTAGCTCACTTCTGCTTCAGCTTATTTATTTACTTCCCTAGTCCTTCTCTGGATCCTTAAGCACTTAGACTTTGGATGTCTATAGGCTGTGAACTTTCTCCCATGTTTTTTCGTAAAGCACCAGGTATCATTGACGATCAGGTGTTAATAGCGATGTCTTTGGACCAGCAATGTAAGAAGTTTTATGAATGTAAATTTCAGACTGGATCTTCTGGAATTAAGCTTGTGGTTCACAATTCAGGTAACAAGCTGGCAGATTAAAGAGATGATGTTGATATCTGTATCCGCACTAATGAACAGACGAGAAATACAAATGTGCTGCTCTTTTACAGAAATGAACTTCCTGACTTACAGGGCATCATCACCAAGCCTGTAAAAGGAGAAGGCTGAGCTCAGAGGCTGGGTTTTTTGTTTGTTTTGTGTTTTGTTTTTAACAGTGAGCACATTACAACATAGAAAGCAACGTTTCTTGGGTATTAAAGAGATATTACAGCAAATTGACCACTTCTTGAATCCTGGATCAGGGCAACAACTTCCATCCTGTATCATTCAGAATTATATCCTCTCTACAGTCACAGGAGGGCCAATGCCCAGTGCAACAAACTGGTCTTGCTAAAAGGGACATGAAAAAGGAGAGTTACAAAAAGAGAGCGCAGCCTTCCATGCAACTCGGGTAGTTACAGAAGTGACCTTCCTCACATGACATGCAGCGTGAGGGCAAGGGCAGAGCACAAGTATAAAGGCACCACAAACACTGCATGTCCACATACAGAGATCATGTATTTATCAACTTACAGCAAACAAGCCATGTTGCTGCAATGCAAGTATAACCACATCTACTGCTTGAACTAGGAGCACGTAATTATTAGTAAACGACAGTATTTGTTTACAAGCAGCAGTGTTGTGCAGAGAGTGGCTGCTGAATATCCTAGCCCCGTCCTCTCCTTCGACACCAGCCAGGACAATGGCAGGGACATTTGTCACCTGAATTATTCGCAAGTTCCAAACCACATCTTGCTGGGATCCTCTACCAAAGGGGATGTTCTCTCCTGGAGCTGCCACAGATATGCCAGGGACTGCATCAATCAGCGTGCCTGGTGAGGAGCTCCCATCTTGCTCCACCCATTTATGTGCCTCCAAGAAAGCTAATTCTCTCTTTACACTTGTGGATTTCATATTAGCAGAAGGCGGAATGAGGTGGAAGCAATGACAGTGGAGAAATGGCAAGACCGTGTTTCTCCTCTGTAGAAAATCATTATCCTTACAGAAAGAATAAAATTCATTCTCTTTATTGGCCAAGCAACACTCAAATCCCACTTCAATCTGACTTTAACAACGGGTATATTTTATCCAATATGTGTATCCTTCTTCAGCTACAGAGTCAGCACAAGAGATGAACAGCTGGCAGTGAAGGGTTAGCCTCCATGTGCACAAAGAGCCTTTCTGGCTACAGAAGAAAAAATAAAAAACTTTAAAATTTTGCTCTGTGAGTGCAATTATTAGCCACTATTTTTAAAAAATTTAAAGTAATTTTGATCACAGGACAGATTTATAAAAAAAGGAAAAGTTACAGTAAGAAGTGAGAAGAAACAGGCTCATGGATTAAAAAAAAAAAAGAACATGTAAAGTATTTTGATTTTTTTTTTTTTTTTTCAGAGACAAGGACTCTCTATTGTAATATTCTACACCTTTTCCTCAAAAAAGAAAAAAAGACTGAATCCATACCAGGACAGAAATCATCTATCAGATTCTAAATGACAGATTCAACCCCCTACTTCCCATGCTAAACTGCAATCTATGTTTGGTAAAAATTGTTTTGTCCCTTACTAAATATGCAGATGTTCACTGTTTATCACCAACATAGCAAGGCCACCAGTAAGTCTAATGGAGTATAGACTCCATTATAGAGTCCAGAGAAGTACGGATTTATGAGAGGCAGTCCTCTACATACAGGTATTCTCTGCTGTACACCCACATCTTCATGCTTTGCTTATATATAATGATACTGTCATATATGTGTGTGTGTGTGTGTACACACACAGAGACATACGTATGTATACATAATATGCAAAATAATTCTTTTTAGTACCCTTAATTATTTTTATTATCCAATGTGCTCAAACGGCCTCCCTCTCCAGTTACATTTTGCTTGCTGAACTTTGGTATGTCTTTTCCATGTAATCATAAATGCAAACTGCCTGCTGCATACCCAGACAGCAGTCAGAGAATTTTAAAGATTTCATACTGTTAAAAGGCTAAATACATGGCTGAGAAAATGCAAAATATACACGCAGTACATGCAGAAATTAATCCTGACCTATTTAGCTAATTGTCTTAAACTACACCATAGAAAAATAACTAGAAGACAGCAAGTGATATTAATGAAATAGCATTTATTTCTCACTCCCCACAATGAGTAGACTGCCCTGTACAGAAGAAGCTGCTTGCATTTGCTCACCTAAACACTTTCCTTTTCTGTTTCACAGCTTAGCAGGAGACAGAAGTTGCCTTCTGCTTCTAAGCCTTCCTGAGATGTTTAGCCCTCCACTGTCAAACAGCATATGTTCATATGTGCAGACATGCATATATATGTTTGCTCTATGATTTTTTATAAAAACATACAAATTAAAAATAAAACCCATTGTAATTGTATATCAATCCAGTAAAGGGATAAACCAGTATCTACAGTCTCAGTACATCTACTCTGATCCTATGGAAATTTCATTCATTACACACTACAAACTATACTACAAAAATCAAACAACTTCAGATTTTGATTTTCCAAAACTGTATTTCACTAAAACTGATCTGACAACTTATTTCATAACTTACTAAGAAGATTTTGTTTATTTCTCTCACAAGCATGAAGTTTCACCTGCAGTTCTGGTCCAAGAACTTTGTGTGAGATACGTCCAATTCAACTTTTTAACTTTATGGCTTATAGTTTGCAGGATTTTTCAATTTTAATAATCATACCACAGGTTTAGGGGAAATTAGTACAAGGAGAAAATAACAGCAATGTCCAATAAAGCAGAAGGAAAACAATGCCCATAACTAGAAAAAGAAGAAAGACTATGTAAGGTTTACAGTTGAGGAAAGGAAGAAAGATGCTAGGATTCTCTTCCAACATCTTCCACAGCTTTGCTCTGGGGACTCAAGACTTGGCACTTCTCTGTCTTCCTCCTCTCCTACTCTCCCAATTTTAGTCTAAACTGAAACAGTTTTCTTCTGGCACTATCAATTTCAATTATGAAGACCTCAAAAATAAAGCAATTCCTAGCTCTCTGTGAAACATCTCCTTGCTCAAAACTAAAAAGAAATTCAGTAATAATCACATAGCTTCAACTTTGATAGTTGAAGCTTCATAAGCTTCAACTATCAAAAGACAAGCAATCCAAATATAAAGCCAATACTGCAGGCTAATTCTCCCTTTAATTGACCTATTAAGACCTTGCAGTGCACAAGCCATGCAACATCATATTTTCTCAGACTTGAGTAATAAAAGCAGGAAAATCAAAAAGTAAAAATCTGAGCCTACTAAACCAGCATCTGAGTCAAAATAAAAGCAGGGAGGAAGGGCTGCTTTTTTCCCCCTAAGTTTTGTTTAGATACATGAAATTATTTTGTTGAATAATTTATTTACATACTTCAATAACTCAATTTTCTATAGTATATTATAAATGACATATACTACATTAAAACATCAGAATTATAATATAAAATACTTTTGATTCAATATGGATATGCCTATGTTATTCTCCAATTGTGGTTACTAAACAGACTCATGACAGAAGCACTGAAGATACAAGCAGCAGTCCATGCTTATTAAAGAGAATAAAACTCAGGAAAAGAAGTTAATTTCTGATACATAAGCAGTTATAAAAAATGATAAAAAAGTAAAGCAAATATTCAAACCTTCAATGCGATTACTGAAATTATGTTTTAAATGGAACTCAACTTTTAACCACAGCAATTACCTAAGTGTTTCAGGACCTCAAAACCTCAGAGACATGGGTGGGTCTTTTAGATGGCAGTCTTTTTGGAGGAGGGAAAACCAAAGGAAGGAAGTTATGACTTCCTTGCTCTGCGGAGGGTTCTTACTATTACATTTCCTGTCAACGTCTTGCAGTTGAAACACTTTATAACAGTTAGTGGTGGTCCTCTCTTCCGAGTGCAAAACAAAAAAAAAGAGAAAGTGTATGGTGAGGAGTAGAGGAAAAAGGAGAAAGATAAAGGCCAGAGAAGTATGGGACTTAAATAAAAAGAAAAATAAAGAAGAAATAAAAGCCTCAGGCACAACATTGACCAGCACTACAGACAAATACAGGGAGATTTCACATTTCAGTGCCTAACATTTGAAAGTTTAAAATGACAAAAAAATAAATCAACTTTATTTGAAAATGCAGAAATTTCTGAGAGAAACGTAACACTAATTGATGAACTCAATATTCAGAATCTACCTACTTTAGAGGAAAAAGCAACAGATAATACAGCAAACTATTATAGAACAACCTGCCATGAATTAAAGGTCGGGTCATGTGCCAAAGCTTATGAGTTGATGTATCCTTCAAAGTATTTTACTCCAAATCCAAAGTGTGAATTTTAGCACTATCCATGAATCTTCTTTTGAAACTTGTTATGCATTTTTTCAATTTAGGGTTGAAATTGGTACTTACAACCTGCATTAGTTACGTATTACATTAAAGCATTTCTTCCCCTTCCCTTGATTTTTAAATTGGTGTCAATTTTCTGTTCTGATGAATAGAAACTCTTCATATTTCTACCTTATATGAAAGCATATAAGGTAGAAATGAAAGCATAAAGAGAAGAAGCAGGTAGGTCTGCTATACTCAGCAGTAAAACAACTCAGTGCCTGGCAGATCAGGTGAAAAACCACAAATTTTCAAAATCCACATTATTATTCCATGTGGAACTCCAGTCAGGGCTAAAAACATAAAAGTATTTTTGTCAATAAAGGCAGGTATCTAACTACAAAGTTTATCCCAGCTCATTGAAATTAATTTCTGGTAGGAAGCAGCAGACTATGACAATTTATAGGTTAATTACTCCTGAGGCATTTTAGTGAGTGCTCAGTCCCTGCATCTAATTGCATCCATTTAGTTACTGGTTATACCAGACATACCTGAAACATGCCTGGGATCTCTTAAAATAGGAGAGGTTACATCTGAGTTGTACTGCATACAGATTCTTGACCAAAATTTCTGCCTCTAGCTCTACACCATCAAAATCTCACTTCCTCTTTCTCAAGGGGTTGAATTTATAAGACTGACATATGAGGTAGTGGGAGGACAAGAGCAAGAACATACACCTTTAAGGAGCCAACACCATCACCAGCAGATCAATGAACATTTTTCAGTCTTCTCTCTTTAAACCTTCTCTCTCTTCTTTTCTGATGATATTAAGTGTGCAGTTCAGAAAACAGTTGTAGGAAAAGCAAGGAGACAAATATGAATGAGAGGGTGAAGAGAAAAGGTGTCAAGAAACAGATATTGAACCACATACATGCTGTTAATCCAGCTGCTACAATACTGGTTACAGCTGCTACAGTATCTTCTACAGACTAGAAGAACTGCTAGAAAAAAGACAGCGGACAAGCCATAGCAACTGTGCTGTGACTCAGCCGTGTCCATCCGTGTTACAGAATTGCCAGGAACTGGACTGCAAAGGGAAACATCACTTCCTCTATCGGACTACAAAGAGAAGGATTTCTTGCAGAGATGGTTTTGGGGAGTATGTTTTATGCGGGGTATGGGACTTGTTCTCAAAACCACCTCAAAATCAATGAAAGACCTTCAAATGACCTTGTACAAGACCATAATACTTGTTAGAGCACATGGGTGTTAAAAACCAATATTCAACATTAACAGTGTTTCTCTCAATGTAAGATTACTATAATTCTAATTTTTCACAGGGTTGATCTTGGTTAAGACAGGACATGGTTATGTAACTTCTTATCCCACTTTTCTTTTGGAACACAAGTATTTTCTTATCGGGAGAAGAAATGAGTTTAGTTTCATTAGCACATTTTACAGTACAGGTCCATTCCAAAGATCAAGTCAGGTTTACAGGCAGGTTTTTGCCTGGATATAAAATACAATGGTATTATAGGTTTTTAGTCCTTGAAATGCAACTTCAGCTTACAAAAGTGATTTAAAAATTGCATTTACTGGAATGATGTTAAATAGCACTTTAAATTAAATACTTGATGATGAGGATGGATGATGGACTGGAATTTTTTTTAACAACAGTTATCCATTGACGGAAAAAGCTTGAGAACCTCTTGTATTTGTTAAATGCAAATGTCCTGTCTCACAGAAGGACTGAGGAAGCACTCTCTTTGTAAGAGAGACTACAGTCCATGTAAGGTGGGTAATGCATGTATGTATGGGGTTTAGTTTCATTAGCACATTTTACAGTACAGGTCCATTCCAAAGATCAAGTCAGGTTTACAGGCAGGTTTTTGCCTGGATATAAAATACAATGGTATTATAGGTTTTTAGTCCTTGAAATGCAACTTCAGCTTACAAAAGTGATTTAAAAATTGCATTTACTGGAATGATGTTAAATAGCACTTTAAATTAAATACTTGATGATGAGGATGGATGATGGACTGGAATTTTTTTTAACAACAGTTATCCATTGACGGAAAAAGCTTGAGAACCTCTTGTATTTGTTAAATGCAAATGTCCTGTCTCACAGAAGGACTGAGGAAGCACTCTCTTTGTAAGAGAGACTACAGTCCATGTAACTGGGGTACAACATGCATGTATGGGATCTTATTAGCCATTCCTGGCTTTCTCCAGATCATGTGCTTCAAAGGCACAAATAAAAAAAAAAGTCATTACTTTTCCCTCATATTTCCTACATTTTCTTCCCTTTTATCCATTTTAAAAGCCACTGTTGGACTCCAGGAAACAAATGGTTTAAAAGCCATCTCCTTCCAAAAAGTAATTGGTGTTTTCAAAAAAAAAAAAAAAAAAAAGCAGTCTTTCTTGCAGGGCAGACCACATAGTTCTTATTCACTCATGTGCTGCAAGCCAAGGTTAGGCACTTACAGGCATATCCCATCATGTGCTCGGATATTCCACTGTCTCTGGAAACCCATTTATCCAGTGGCAATGAGTTCTACAGTCTAATTATGCTCTGTGTGAGTAAGTACTCCCTTATATTAATTTCAGCTATGGCTTTAGTGTGGTTTCCATCACACCTAGAATGACACAAAACGTGTCCCAACACTTAAAAGTAACAAGTTATAAAGCAGAACTTAGGCTAAAACAATTAAGAAAAAATAAATCCTTGAACAATTCCCCCACCCACCCATCTTGTACAACGAAATCACGTTTTAAGCACTGCACTGTCCCTGAAGCTACGCTTGCCTTTTTCTTTTCAAGTTTCTTAGCAGGGTTACCACCAGTACAGCTCCAGCTGAGCCACCAGCATTTTCAGCAGTGTGTCTTCTAATCGTCCTCAGAATAGCCAGAAGTAAGTTACTGCTGCTTTGAAACACAATTTACATTAGAAAAAGTCTGTCTCTTATTAGCTAGGCAGAGTACTGGAAACACCAGCAGCCAGTTGTAAAACTTCATTTGTATCCAGAATTCCAACGCCATTATTTAATTTGTTTGGAAAAAATGTAACTTGAAAAAAAAGCCAACAAAATAATTAAATAAGAAGACGTGTTTGTTATTAAAGATCCATAAAAATGCAAGTAGGCTTGAAATCCAAAGGATCTGAAAATTAACACTGCAAGTACATAAAAAGAAAAGCATACTGAATAGGGCTGGCTGGAAAACAACAATTCCATTTTGCTAAACATTTCAAGGCTTTGAAATTTGTTTTTGTTCCAATATGAAACAAAAATGAGACTTTCTGAAAGTTTTCATGAAATGAGAATGAGAGAGAGTATTCACTCCCTCTGGACCTGAAAAAATCTTCCCAACAAAGTTGTCTCCAAAATAGATAATGTTTCCATGAAACATTCTGGTTTTGATGAAACAGCATTTTTCAACAGGAAAAAAAAGTGTCAGCAGAAATATCATAACCATTGTAATACTGAAGGCTTATCTAGATCAGATGCTTGTACAAATAAATTATGTTGAGAATTGAACCAATCTAATTATATTTACATAGGTCCCCATGTGAACACCATAAAGATTTCCTTAGAAAGATACTCCGTAAGATAACTATTTAAAGTTTTTTTTCCTTGATTAAAGATATTTTATTTTATACAAAGAATGTAAAAGGAATCATAGAATAAGCAAAAATCTGAGAGGTACCATACATCAATTTGTTACTTACTTGGGGGGCTTTGTCTATAAACCTGTGGACATTCTTATTCTGAAATAAGAATGGCTTTACAATTTGCAAGAATTATTTTTTCTAAAGAAAGTTAAACTGTGCTTACAAAACCATATAGAGTTAACTGAATTAAGCTCTCATATACTAAGGAAGAGTTTGTGCTTGAATCTTCAACCCTGACTGGGCAGCACAGTAGAAAAACATACTGTAATAAACAGTTCTGCAATGAAAGGGAAGTGAACTCATGTTTTTAAGGTTTTGAATCCACTGAAGAGGAAGAAAACACTCATCTTTTATTAAATATTGCATACCGTAATTCTTCTTGGTCGCTTGCTCTGCTAAGCGTGTATTTGTGTGTTAGCCTATTTATGCTCATTTTGGAGTATGGTTGGGTCAGGTACTATTGGATGCCTCAAAAATGGCAACGAGGACATTTAATTGAACAAAGCCCGATTCAGTTTTTCCAAAGAATATTGATCACAGAAATAAATAAGAAGGCAGATGATCTCTGCCTGCCACAGCAAGCAGTACATTCTCCCATGAATCGTTCTCACCTTCCTCTTGTGGTTCTTTGCAAAACTTTCATTCCAGATAGGCAGCAGAATTTTCCTTCCCATCTCCTGCAGTACTGCTCAATGTCATCTGCAGAACTCAAGGACTGCAGCTGCACTTCACTGAACATGCCATAGGCATCCTGGACAAGGAGGCATAACCTGCAAAACATTCCTCTGTTACTCATCGGCTCCTGTTCATAACAAAATAGTTAGCAAATTTCTGAAAATTACATTACAAGGTTCAAAACAGGGGTTATTCTCTACAATATCTGGAGAATTCCTACCAAATAATGAATACTCATACTGATAAACAAAACCATTATCGTTAAAGGTTTTCTCATGTATATTTACAGGAGCTAACAGGGCCATGAAATAGAGAAGTATGACTGAAAAAAAAGCATAAAGCACTTACACTGGGGATTAGATCAACTAACGGCTACACACTATGTGGTTTGTGTACCTAAAAAGAAAGAAGGTTGAATTTTTTGCCTAACTTGAGGTGAATTTGCAATGCAGACAGGGCAAGGATGCAAATGTATACGTGTGTGTGGGCATATATAAATACAAGAATTCTGCTTAGAAGAAAATAAAGCAACATATTTCAGAAGTAACAATCATCAAGATTGAAACTGGCAAAGTATTACATTTTCTCTAACTTTTTTTACAAGAGTCCTGAGGATGGAAAGAAGAGTGAAATGAAATTTTTCTTTAAAAACAAAAACCCAACCAAACAAATAGACAAAAACCAAATAACAGCATGAAACTACAGATTAGTACTTTCAATATCGGGTATGAAGAAGCCCAAAGGAACTATTTTAAGGAGGTAATTAAAGAATCTGCTAAACAAACAATTTGATTAAAGTAATCTATGGAAGTAGGGGCTGCAGGACTGGGAAGTATTGCTTAACCAGTTTGCTGGCATTTTGAGAAGATATTACTGTCATAGCAGATAAGGCAAAATCAGTGGATGTCATACATTTAGATAGTCAAAAATGCATTTCACAAGATTCTGCACCTGAGATGAGCAGCCACGATAGCATGAGTCATGCAGTGCTGGAGGAAGGAGGCTGCTGTCTACAAGATTGGTTTAATTGCCCCAGAAAGAGACAGTTAAGCATGGAAACTTTTCAAAGGGAGACAAAAATTACCTTTGAGGGTAGCACACACATCTTTATTTCTAAATAAAACTCACTAGGCTGCACTAGGCAGCAGAATTCAGTTCATTTCAAAGGTATGTGCCAACACTACCTTCTCCAGAGCAGTACTATGGTTCACAGCAGGCCAACTCCAACTGCTTTGGAGCACATCATATAACATATTATATGCATCCTGAAAGCATTCAACAGGAGTCATTACATCTTTATAAAACACATTTTAAATGAAATGAGCACCTACATTTCTCTGAAAGAAATCCATGTATTTCTTCACGGGGAAGCTCATTAATCACAGTTTCCTTGTTCATTGTGAACTGCCTAACTTTGGCTTACACCCTTGAGAGGGCCGTATTGGACATAGGACACAACTTCAAAGCCTTTCAGGTATCAGCAGCTGCGCAAGCACCATCTGAGAGTCCTCATTTTCCAGATTTTGATGCTGGTTTTGAGAAGCAGGGAGTGGTAGGACTGAACAAAAATAAAGGCTCTTGTATTTTCCCATATTTCTAGCTACAAGGGTCCCACACAAACAGAGTCTTCACCAGGCAAAGAAAGCTTAGGTACAATTCCTCCACAGTCTGCCAAGGTTAAGAAGTCCTTTAGAGCCATGAAACACTGCTTCTACCCTGAGCAATGATAAAAAGGAGGAAACCAAATGCTGCTGTGATGTGTTGGCTGGAAGGATACATACATACCCTCATCTCTAGGATGAGTGGTCTCCCCAGTCTAGAGAGCAGGTGACTGTCCTAACAATACCAACTTGTATCTTCAACAGCTCTATCACTCTTTTAATTTTCTGTGTACAACAATCCATGAGATGCTTTCTGGATTCGTACAAGATAATCTCCAACTCAACAGAACAAAAACTGATGTGCTATGAACATGACACCCTAGAAGCAGAAGAACCACAGCTGTCTGCCACTTAGGACCTTACAATTGGTTAAAAACTCTCCCAAGTTTTAACTGATTGGACTGAAACTCTTCATGCTATTGTTTTGTTTGGAAAAACAGAGCTAATATGCTCTGGACATTTCTGAAAATCAGATTGAGGGGAACAGGAAAAAGAAAGCAAACAGTTTTGCCTATGTTAACAAAACATTCAGTGACTGTTAATTGTGAAAAATTAGGCCTCCATATCTTGGAGCAAGCAAGGGCCAACTGAGTTAGCGTCTCAGATCTGATCAGTTCAGCAGACTCTTAACTGATCACTGGAATTCCTCATATCTTTAGTGTGACATAACTGAACGCAAGTAAGTCTCAGACTAGCTGGCACCAGGCTCATATTAAGTCCTCTGGGACATGTTAATTGCCCAAATAAAATTAGCTTGGTTGGTGCTGAAGACACCAGTTACCAAAAGTGCATTTTCCCAGTCCTTTTAAGCCAAGCAAAGAGACAGCTGCTGTCAGACATGGGAGTCCCAATTCCCACATCCCTGGCTGCATATTTCCATCCCTTTGTGGTGGCAGCATAAATGGCTAGGATAGGAAACTGATCTGGCCAAAAAAGTACTGTAGCCAAATATCATCATCAGATCAGCTCTTTCAAAATTAACTCTAGAAGTAATTTTTAGGTACATATATATAAAATAGGTAATTCTATTTGCATGGAGTGCTACTTCTAGACAAGAATGTATTTTCCAGGCAGGAATAGGAGGCTGAAGCTCCCACTCCAGTTGTCTAGCATATGCAGCGCAATGTCCAAGGTCATACGATGGGAGAATGGTCACCATACGATCAAGCTCGATATATAGAAGTAAAGAAAGAACTGTGTAACTTGAGGCCTATATCATTAATGCTCCCAGTTACACTAGTAATGTGTTCATGATTATTGGTATCATAAAGAACAATAGAGCAGCAGAATCTCTTGCACCAGACCCCAAGTACTTTTGCTTTATTAGGACCATACATGTGAGCAGACATCCACTACACTACCTTGTTCTACAGTATCCAAAAGATAGTCACGACTTCTCCACAATGTGCATTTAAAATTAAGTGTATATATTCACTCACTTGGAAAACAGAATTTCACAAATAACTTTCAGATGCCCAATTTCAGACTAAAATAAGAGGAATACCCCAAACTAATGCTATGGGGAGAACTTCACAAACACAAGTTCCCCACTTCAGCACACTTTTAAAACAGTATGAATGAATGTTGCCAAAAAATGGAAATATTCTCAACATCATTTCATCTGTCTCACACTGATTTAGTAGGTAATGTTATAGATATTAAATGATGAGTGACAAATGATTTTCCTACTTAATGACTATCATGAAATCAGCTGAATCCCACAACAGACTCAGGGATGAATTTGGAGAACTATTCTCACGTTCCTCTGAAACAGGTTCTGTTCTTATGGATTTTGCACACGCTGTTAGCATCACTCACAGTAGTTTCATTGCTTTTGGAGGCTATTGATTCATGGCCTTCACCTCCTCACCAGCACTGCTTTTTTCCTTGATTTCACTTTATTCCCACAAAAGTGCATTTGTATTATTTTGTCATGTTACGCTGTTGCTCTCATATTGCAGCAAATGTTCTTGCAAATTAAGTTTTAGCAGCAAGTCTAATTGTGATTAAAGCAACAGTTTGTCCTGTGATTTCACACCCCTTTGAAGATCTCTACCACGATGAAAACCCACATCTAAATCACCAGACAAGCTGCAAATCCAAAGTGAGTATTTGCAGCCACGAATTCAGCATTTCTATTTTGTGTATATCTATCACAAATACTTTTTTCCATAAAATGTGGCGTTTGTACTGAATCAGTTAAAAAATACCTTTACCAAAGCCTTGTCAGCATGCATAGTAGTGAACTGTTAAAAAAACCCGGTAAGATCAGCATTTTTATCAGTGGTGCTCATGTAGGGAGGAAATAAGGGCCATCTTTATTTTTGGGACAATAGGATGCAACCCTGCGTAAGACCTGAATTTAAAATATGGTTTTGGAAACTGAAGTTTCTCATGCAGAGGAGCAGAGGATTCACTCCAGGAGCGAGGGGTGTCAGGAAAGCCAGCAGAGGAGGGAGTGTGGGAGCTGCAGACTAAGGAAAAGGTGAAGTATGACTCATTGGTAATAACAAAGGGGGCGAAGATAGGGAATGATAAGAAGTGAGGCAGAGATTAGTCTTTTTTTCTTTCTTTTTTTAAAGCAATGACACAGTAAGTCTCATGCAAAAGCTTGGGAAGATGTTGTTAATTTGTTAATAGCCAGGAGCAAGGATGGGGGCTGGGGGAAGATGAGACTGATTACTCTGCATTATTTCTATGCCTGTGCTGATCTTTAGGACAAAATGTCTCCCAGTAGAAATCTGGAGAGGATTATAGGATTACTCTGCCATGCCCTTCTCCTAGTTAGTCACTCTTCATGGGTAAAGGGTAAAGCCTTCTTTTACTATTACTTTTTTTATGCATGAAAAATCATATCTCTCCATACTGCCTGCCTCATATTGGGCAGCTGACTATCTGGAGAGGACATAGTGACAAAAATCTTCTTCAGCTTTGGTCACCTGTGGCCTCCTCAATAGCTAGTGGAAAAGAATAAAAAAAAGGAGATCAGCCTGTGGAGGAGATGAGAGCACACGGAGGCCAGAACTGACCGAAGACACAGGGATTGCCTTTACTAAGTCTTGTGGAAAAAAGCAGCAGAAATTTGTCATGAACAGATCTTAACTAACAAATAATTCTTTTACCGTAGGGTAGGAGGACAACCATGTGGCCCACAGCAGGTTTTCTCCATGCATAGCTAAGCTGTGCAGTATGGCATGAGGTGCCAGACAGCCAGGCAAATGCTGCCACCTTCCCAGTGCTCAGCAGGGACTTCCATTAGTTCCTCTCCTTTTGGAAGGGAGGGAAAGGGGAGAATGGGGAAATGCCTGAAAACTGATTGAATTGTATTAGCTCTGATATTTGCTCATTCTTTATCTTAACCATCCAAGAGACAGCTGCTGCTGCTTTGTTTGTCAGAAGGACTTCTTATCTTTTTGAGCTGCAGTCCTAGCAGAAGCATAAAGCACACAAACACAAACACACATAAACAAAAACCCCCTCTCCCTTAATCACCAGAGGCACAACACTACCTACACAACTCCAATTCAGCAACTTGTCTGGTCAAGTCTCAAGGTGGAGCTGATTTAACTCCTGCTAATATGGCTCAGATTCAAATTGTAACCTGCAGGACACCACCCTACTGGGATTTAATTTATCCCAACTTTATGCACTCCTTGCATCCACCATACCCATATTATCTCTGAAAAATCAGAGCTCAGGGCACAGGTCTAAACAAGGGACAACTATCCATCTCCCCTACCCCCTCATAACACCAGTAGGATTTTCCTTTTAAAAGCACCATATTCACCAGATCACAAACTGCTTTGTGTTTCCTTTTGAAAAGTATGTACCCACTGTAGCCTTCTTCAGGGAGACACAAGATTCAGAGTTTTCTGCTTAAATCCCATGCCATTTGCTGTCACTAAATAGTGAGTGAAGCTCTACAGAGTGTAACAATGGATCGAATGATACAAATAAAAATTAATTATGATTATGATGAACCCCTTCTATGCATAGGTTGCAGAGGTACACAGTTACAGAGGAAAGCACAAGGACCACTGCTTCCAGTTTGTAAGAGGAATGTCAAACTCAGAGAAGAGTCCTGGTCTTAACTCCTTACAAGTACATAGCCATTTCTAGCACTTGGGCTGCTGCTCCAGTTTGAAGCACTGAGATGACCAAAACAACAATCATTTGCTTTGAAAACTGGAGGTTTAAAATTACTGAAAAGTGGAGTTTGTGATAATGTATGTTTTTATTTGGTAACTGTGGAAGGCCGCAGAAGGAAAGAAAGGAGAAGGCAGCTCAGGAGTGCTGGACCTGGCAGAGTAGGAACAGCACACAGAGTTAACACCAGATACTCCAGTTCCCTACAGCAAGAGACAGGCTGTCGTTGCAGAAGTATTGGTGGAAACTGCACATGTGACACGAGTATCACCAGGGCCATAAGCAAGTCTTATCTCAGCATCTCAAATACAAAATATGTAGTAGAGGCCTCCTCGGTCTCAGGAAAGGAACCTTTTCTTTGCAGGCACTTCTTAGCATGTGTGTAACAGAGTATTTATATAATATACTTTGCAAATAACTCACTACAATAACTATACCAAGCCCATCATTTCAGATTTTCCTTGGTTTTCCTTATATTTTTATGCATACGTTTAAAAAATGTAAAAGAGTGAGAGAGATTATAAAATAACTTGCTTATTTTTATTCACTTCCTTGAATAGTCACTTACTTCAATACAAACTGGAAAATAAAATGCAACTTCCACACAGTCTTTCATGAATCCCCGCCTGTTGATTGCTTTTTCCATTTCTTCATTCAAGTTAATCTTTCCACCTGCTATTTTCTGTCTATGACCTGAAGAAGCAGCACTTCTGTGGGAAATGGCTTTTATATGCGTAGGAAGAGACCTGTATAAGCCAGACATATCAGCAGGGCTACCTTTTTAACGCAGAACATGCATGTAGACAATGGAGCTCCACAGCACTTTTCACGTTCCCACTCAAAACATGGAACACCACGGGCCTGGTGAGAACCATATACAATTTCTTGGGAACGGGTGTAGCACAAAACCATCCAGCTTTTCATACTTGCAATGACAACCATGGCTTCACACGTGACAATTTTTTCAGCATAAACTATTTCTTCTATGAAACTTTCATGCGGCACCAAACGAACTTTATAAACTCCCCGTCTGACACTAAGCACATTTTCAAATTAAACTGCTGATTTGTGTGCTTTATTTGTATGCAGAATTTTACTCAAAAGCAAACAAAGCATTTAAAACCATAAAAAGACATTCCTGACATCCACTCAAACACAATATGGAGCCTGCTATAATTTCAAACAGCTAGAGAGTTGCATTTGAGAAATATTTTTGGTATCAGCTGATAGCTTCACTTACGTTGGATTCATAAATTAATATTGGAGTTGTTCTATATTAATAGTTTAAATCCAAAGTGATTATGTCATGCAAGTGAAAACTTATACTGATGCTTGGCTTGGAAGACACAGAAAGTTAAGGAAAATAACTTCCCAAGTACTCTCTAGAAGTCTGTACAAAAGTTCAGCCTCAAGAAACCAGTGAGGCCTTCCTCCTCCAGATCCCTCACGCATCTCCCCCGTACAACATGACACTGCACATCATTTATGGTCCTTCTGCTAGGATCCATTCCATTGAGCTTGTTATGTAAATAAAAACAATTTGGGGTGGTAATAAAAAAGCAAGCACATCAGAACATCCTAGCTTGTTTCAGACTCGCTATGCTGTTAATTGTAGTTGGCAAAAAAAATAATGATGCACATGCATGTCAGGCTCCTCAGTGTACCATTACCTCAGATGGAATACCATTACTTCAGATGGAATACCATTACAATCCCTTGGTTGTTTCAGTGTACAATGCAGAGACAATGTTATTTTCCTGTACGTCATGATTTATTAATCAAGAGTAAAAATGTGCATATAAGAAACCTACAGGCTCAGCTGAAAACTGCAAGTCTTTCTTATGGATGATCTCCAACAGAAAAATCATGTTCCAAATATAACATATAATTACCACCCAGTCATTTAAAGTACTTATCTATGAATCTGAGGAGGGGTTCCTTGTTTATTTTTTTTAATCTCAAGACTTTGTAATTATTGTTTTGGCATCCAAGAATTCCAACAGTCAGCGAGGTGCTGCCAAAAGATCTTCTTTTGCAAGGTGCTCAGCACCCTCCTTTCCAAGAAAATCAGCATTAAACTGCTGGTTCTGGCAACATCTCGCATCATCTTTGCCGCACTATGTTTCCTCCACTTCTCAGTGCCTTCTATGTAAAAATGCAAACAAAAGTCCTGTCTTTAAAGGGTGATCTGGAAGCAATAGCTGAATAATACGGTGGTATCTAGGAGGGCAGGTCCTAAAAGTCTATTCTGTGTGCTAGATCCCATTTGATTTGGGGGAGGAGGCTATACATATGTGTGTGTGTGTGTATATATATGCACACACATACAGAGAGAGGGCTTCCTTGCAGTACCAACCTACTTCTTCCACACTACAGGGCTTAGAGAACTCTCAACTCCCCCTGCGAAACCCACAGCGAGGGTTTTACAGAATTACAGCATATGGAATGAAGCAAGAACACTGTAGCAGCGCTACTGCGGTCACTTATCTTTTAAGACTGTGTTATTTGTGGATTCACCAGATTTACTTCCAAACCATGCAGATCATTAATAGGATCCTAGAAGATTTTATTTTAAAAAACCCCAATCCAAAAACCAACAACAACTAAAAAACAACATTAAGTGAGTATTAAAAAATCAACTGCCCATTCAGGAGGCACACAACATCTTAAAACACATTATTGGCAGTACAGCACTGCACATGTGCTTCCTCAGCACACGTGAAAGGTGAGTGAAATATAATATCACTGCGGGATTTCTTACAGAGCTGTGTCTGTATTCAATAAGAAATTCTGCTGTTTCCATGCCACATCATCCCACTGAACTAGCACAAAAATATAATATTAATTGAAAAAAAAGGCAGAATAAAGAGCAAAGAAGAAAAGTACAAGTGAAATTATGTCGGGGCTCCTTCCCTGGCAGAAAGGCAATTTTCCACTCTATCTCGTGGGGTCGGCCGTTTCTGTTTTGCTCTTGCGCTGTTTGTCTTTACGCTGCTTTAGCGGCTGCCTTTCCTAGGTGTGTTTCTAAATGAGGGAGAGGGAGCGTGTTTGTGTGTGTGCCTCGCGTGTTTACGAGAGTTATGGTAGCAGTTCTCAGCAGTCCACGGAGAGTTCTAGGAAACGGCCGTTGTTATTTTATTCTGGGTCAATGTCAGCTCATGTCAGGCAGTAAAGATCACACAGGACAGCTCGCTCCATCTCACAGTCCTGGCCGGAGGCCTCAATGGGAGAGGGAAAGGGAGCGAGCTGCGAGTGGGCGGAGAGCCTTCCCAGCACTCTACCAACCACCGCACAAGGAATTATGATAAACACCACTCTGGAAACCAGATACAACAGTACATTGTGTTCTTCTTCAGAAAAACAACCAGACTTCGGCTCACTTAAAGTAAACAGTTAATCCTGTTTATCTTTTTTTTTTCTTTCTTTCTTTCTTTCTTTCTTGATGAGTTGTTAAGAG
>NW_010325241.1:32162-37029 GCF_000700745.2 Antrostomus carolinensis | reverse complement strand
AATTAATTTAATTTTGAACCAAACATCAGTTTGAGCCAAACATCAATTTGAGCCAAAAAAAAAGATTATTTTTTTTCTTTCTTTCTTTCTTTCTTTCTTGATGAGTTGTTAAGAGAACAATCTCTTCTGCAAAGCAAATAGATCTGCCCCTTAAATTTGTACTCATTTTCTCTTCAAGGAAAAAAAAAAAAAAAGAATCAATTTGACATGTAAACTTTCTACTATCGGCAAACAGTGTGGAATAACAATCTTTCTTGGCTTAAACTGACTTAACAAAGCAATGCCAAAACTGAATGAAACCTTTCCCTCACTTACATTATTTTATTTTGGAAAACTCAAGTCCCAAACAGAGCATTCTATTCATCCCTTTTAACTATTCCTTTCCTGGTGAGAACAAGCAAAACTGCTTAAAACAAAACAAAACAAAACAAAACAAAACAAAAAACCCCAGGATGTGTGGTGTCCTTGCAGCCAGAGTACGGGGTGCCTGGGGAGAACAGATTAGCTACTGCGCAGGGAGAGGGTGGGTGGCTGTGCCCAGGTTTTCTCTGGGAGGTGAAAAAAGAGGAGTCAGACTAATCGACTGCAACTGAGGTAACAAACTGTTACCCTCCTTCTCTAAACATATGCTTACTGTGCAAATTCATGTTGTCCCTGACTTTCAATATTAAGGGTGATTAATTAGAAAAGCAGATGGAATTGATTATCTTGTTTTGCTGCAGTCACCACAGTCTACCTACTAACTACTTCTTACTGGGGACTCCAACCGAGTTCACTGAAAGCTACATGCTTTTCCAAAGGGAATACTAATTTTTAGCACTCAGGAGTTTAAATAGCTCTGAAAGTCAACAACGAAAGTGTGCTTAACATCCTCAGTCAGTAAAAGTTTGTTGATTTAGCTATTTATAATCACAAAAATACATGATTTGCAAAACTGAAAGAGGAGGAGGAAAATATTTCCCTGTTTTATTTTTACTCATTTTGCAAGCTCTAAGGTTCTGGGTTTTCTGTCCAACCGATGTCATCAAGTGCAAAAATGTAAATTCAAGTCTGCGAGTGAAAATCTGATTTTCAGATTTTTAAAAAATATTTCACATGTAGAACTTTTATACTTTTCCTGCTCTTTTTCCCTTGAGATCTTAATTTATTTTGCATTTATTTTTAAATCATTTCCAGCAGTTGCTGAATTTACATCTCTCTGATGAGCTCCAATGTGACAGAGCAGGACAAAGCAGCGCTACTTCCCATTGCAGAAACGGGGTTGGGGAGGCAGCTCTCAGCAGGCTGGGGCCAGAACCCCAGAGGAGCAGCCTCAGGACTATCCCCCCCAGTCCACCACTTTGCCCACCACAGCCTCCAGTCAAGACTGGAAGAGCAAGTATGCCTCCAGCCAAGACTGGAAGAGCCAGTATTGGTAGGACAGGACTACTGATGAACACTTCATCTTGCTCCCAGCGCACCCTGTCATTTAACTCTCTCACTCCCAGTGCAGCACCTGCACAAGAAAAGCATGGTTGCTTTCTTGATCATGGCTTTGGCCTGCCAAATTTGTCCTCAAGTTGATGGACAGTCCACAGTGCTATCTATGAAGGACACAACTTATGCCAAGGTGCTGCGGCTTTAAACAGAGTGGTTATTAGCTGCAGGACTGCAGGAAAGAAGCAACATACTTCAGTAAAACCCTCTTTTGGGAAGCCAGAGGAGAATGTGGTGGTTCTATGGTCTCTGCTAGTTGGAGAAACTCCTGGGCATAGGAGAAGAAAGCAATAAACCTAAATCTTCTAGGGTGCAGTTATAATCCATGTACAAAGGAGGACTCCTTTTGACTCCCCACATTTTGACCCCATGGCGGCTGGCTACTATCGCACCCTACTTCAGGAGCGAATGTATCAGCCAAGAGGAATGCAGACGAGAGGTGAATCGATGGGAGATCCTTAGCAGATGAAACAACAGCAGGAGGAGAACATGGAAGGTGAAGAAAACAAAGATCAGGAGGAAATGCTCTCTGATATTACCTCTTTCCCACTTCCTTTCTTACACCTTGCTGTTTTCCATGTCTCTGGTAGTTAGAGATTAGGGGGAAAAAATGCCAGTCTGTGGCAACACTAGAATGAACATTACTGACGGACCACTTTCCCCAGACACATTTGGATGTTTTATATCAGAAATTATGGATACAACAAGCGCTGCTGAAAGCGAAGTGCAGATGGCAGCAGTTTTCCAATTTGAAAATAAAAAAGAAAGTTTTGTTACCCTTTTAACCTTCCATTTGAACTTTTCAAAATGAGAAATCCCATATTCTGTTATAGGTCAAGTAAAGCTTTATAAATGACTTTTAAATAAGCAGGAGGTTTAAGCCATTATCCAAACCTCACTCAACCTCCACTGATTTCAGTGAGCTTCATTTCTTGCTGTATAGCAGGCAGAGAAAACACCTGGGCAGCACCAGTAACATTCCTCCACCTTGATTACATTGAGTCACTGATGGAAATTCCATGTTTCTCTTTGAAAACTATCTAAACTGAACACCAGTCAAGGATCATAAACTGAAGTACTTTTATAACCATCATACTTAGGATTTCCTATAATTTCAAGGAATCATTTTTAGCATGACCAGAACATGCATCACAGTACATAAAAAAGAATCTTAAATCTTCCATATTCTGTTGTTTGGGTTTGGGTTTTTTTTTTTCATTTAATTGGGTAATCTTAAAACATGCATAGAGAATATCTCATTTCTTTCATCACTTTGGTTATCTTCAGATGCATACGGAGATTTCAAAAATTATGTGTGATAGTACGAAGTGTCCTAAAAGAAAAAATCTCTACTACAGCATCTTAATCACAATTACTCTGTAGAGATGTTAGTCTTATATCTCATGCATGTAGAATACTATTTTATTGTAATGACATAATCAGTCATTACACTGAATTTAATATAATAACCTTGTTCAAATACTGAGAAACTACATGCGTGGTATACTTGATACTGATTTTCCCTCCCTTCTTTCTAAAAAGAAAACAGACCTGAAAGTAAGAATCTGTTCAGATATCAGTACAGCATAGCTTGTTCTCATTATTTATATTCCAAGGGAAAGAAAAAAAGAGACCCAAATCTAATCAAAACTACAGGAAGAGTTTAGACAAAAGATAATAATGTAAATTAGAACTGGATTAGGTCCCTTAGTAAACCTATCTATTCGTGCCAAAAGAGGTGATTTAATATTCTGTGGTTAAGATTCTGGTTTTATGTCTTATCCAAAAGAGTATCAACAATAGCACATTGTTCTCCTACCACCATGCTGGTGTTACAACCTCTGATGTGATTCAGCATAGATTTGAAGGGAGAGGCACAGCTACTAAACACAGTTTGGATTTTCCTGAGCTGTCATCCATTGCAGGCCAGCAGGAGATATAACATCACAGCCAAGATAACAAGATACCTTTTGTCTCTAAAACATGCAGTTTCCTGTTGATAGTATTATGCACTGTCACACTGGTCTTGTCCTCTTTTTCCTGTCACACATACCTTCTCTAATTGAGACTTCACTGAACTGCACTGCGGAAGCATTAAGACAGGGACGACTTCCTCTACATGCCTGTAGAACATCTGATACAGGGTACGAGCCCTGATCCTCACTGGAGCATCTGTGTCACAAAACCAGATCAAAGCTTTGGCGTAGCCATTTAAACATGTCGCTGCTGCTTATCCTTCTTACCCACAGGCAACAGGGCTAGGATTTGCATTTCCAGAGTACTGTCAGCATCTCAGCAGTTGCATTCTTCCCTCTCAGGCTCTCCACAGAGTAGGGTCGCTTTGCATCAAAGGGTCTCAAACCAGGCTGCTAGACCACTCCTCCAGCCTGGCTTCACCCTCATCCCCAGAACAAAGCTTTCAGGAACCATCAGAAGGAGGTCTGAAGGTTGCTTCAAGGGGACTCCCTCCTACTGGGTATGTGATATAAGACATAGAGAACCACCAACGTATAAAAATGATGTCATTTTACATAAATATAGGCCATGTTTTCATGCTATGTCTGTTGTCATGGGACACACTGTGCAAGGTGTTATCTCCACTGCCAGGTCATGTCAGACACCCCTGATTCTGGATCATGTGCCACTGTGTAACTCATGTACTCCTAAGGTGAAGCATAAAAAGAGCCTAAATTTAAAACATGGGAATACTCTAAAACAAATACAGACAAAGCCTCCAAATGATACTCTTGAGAACAGAAGACAAAATGCCAACTTTTTAAATAAATGTGCTTTCTGAACAGCCATTTTTCAACCATGTTTCCCAATTCCCACTACTGCAAGAAGTGTGAAAATATCAACAAGACAAAAATACCATAAATGAAAAAGTAAGCGAATCCCACTTGGATCAATCTAAGCATTTTGTTTTACCAATTAAAAAAAAATAACCTAAGTAAAAAAATCATAACTGAAATGGAATTTCTAAACAAGTGGTTACAGAGTAGGAAAATGGCATTGTTTCAAAACATAGCATTTCAGCAATTTCACAATTTTTCAATCGCTTGTACAAGCTTTTCATAAGAAGCTTTCATTTTTTTAAAAGATGATCTGGCAGAAAATTATTTCTTTGAAAAATTCCCAACCATTTTTCCTAGAAATATTTTTCAAAACTGTAATGCAGTAACTATTCATTAATTTTCAAGGCTTTGTTTTGACAAAACATAATTATCCAGCATACCGAAGATTAATTACCCACTATGCCTGTAAGTAAAAGCAATGCTGAATGGTGAGCAATGGAAATGTAATATATATATATATATATTTCCCTCCTCTCCTCTCATGGTAGCTGAAGAAATATATTTGAACATATAATTTCTTTTTAAGCAGAAGCAAA
>NW_010325241.1:0-32148 GCF_000700745.2 Antrostomus carolinensis | reverse complement strand
AAAATGATAAGAAAACCACTCTTGTGTGCAAATTTTAAGTTACAGAACTTACACAAAATAAAAGTGAATTTCTGTGCTTACATCTCTTCCTGGTTGTTAAAAATAGCCTGTTAAACTTAGGAAAAGTACAAACCGGGTAGGAAAAAAGGTAGTTTTTAAATTTAGAAAGCAAACATGAAAAAGCCTGGGTCCTCTACAGAAAAATCAAGAGGTTGAGACTGCTGGTGCCATCCCTGGAGGTCCCACATGGCCATGGTTGTCCTCCCGGGGGGCTACCAGGCACTAGTCCCGAGCAAGGTGACAGGAGACCAGACTGCTGCCTTCCAAGGCACCTGAAGCGGAGGAACTGGGCTGCCTGTGGGATCAGCCGCCTGCCCCGGCGCGACTGGGTGTTTGGGGGAAGCTGGTGGAGAAGCCCAGTGAGGATCCTGAAGCTCACTAAGAACAGGGGCTTATTCCAGCCCCCTCGGTGGCCCGGCCTGGCCTTACCGGGACTCCCTGCCGGGCGGGAAGCAGTGCTGCCTCCCAACAGCAGCTGCCGGATCCCGTCTGGATTTTACAGTGTAACTGCATCTATGGATTTCAAGGGTGGTTTCTGTGCATTTCCAAAGAAAAGGGGGAGCAGCACTCCTGAGAATATTCTTGGAGAAAAGGTGGTAACTACAACCTGTACCTAACCCCATTTGGTGTGTCATTATCACTAATTTTAATTCCAAAACGGCAACAGTCATGAACCGTATTTCACTGCTCTTCTTAAGCTCGTTACCTAAATAGGTTCTTTTAATGGCAGTCCCACAAAATGTTCCATGCACAGAACTAGATTTTGTATTTTTTTTTAAATTTGTACAAAAGTATAATTTACCATAAACGTTCCTTTCCTGATCAAAAGACACCTTTGTAAGCACAGTTAGCTGTAAACAAATATACACGTATAAAATACTTCTCTATTTTCATATAGCGTTAAACCAAATAGGTAATTGCAAAGGTACAAAGAAGTATTCTGCTTCAGGGTTACGGTCCCAGCTTAGCTTGACCTGATATGACAAGACAGTCCAAGAAAAGCTTGAAGACTGAGAATGCATTGGAAGGCAGAAGAATAAGACAGTAGGAAGAACTGACTTTCTTTAGAAAGGCTAACACTTTCCCAGTGGCCAGCCAAATCAATGCTGAAAATCATATAGTGCATATTCAATATTTTTTTTAAGACTTAGATTTTTATACTCCAAAAATGTATTTATCTACAGCACAGACAAAGATTTTATGTTCTTGTAGGGCAAACAAATGTGATATCATCTGATTTGGGACAAGACACCAAGAGAACATTTAATTTCATCCTACAGTTGTTTAATTCGAATTCATAACCCTCCCTGTCTTCCCCCATCCATTTCCCTTTTCTCCCCAATCTGCCATACTACACGTGTTTTTCAGTGCTGCATATATGGACCTCTGTATGCATACTGATCCCAAATTTCAATATTAACTATTGATTAAAGATTCCTGGTATTCCTCATTTTATCACTCCACAGTGTGGACACTAGTTTTAATCCTACAGCTGGGAATTTAATGTATTACAGCACTTATATAACTAGTGTATTCTTTGTATGTTTTATATTATTTTATTATTACTATTATTAAGTGATAGGGAGCTGAGGCAAATCAACATTGTAAATACAGCTATAGAACAACATCCAATTGATGAAGTGGCAAGAGTGTTTTGTAGAAGTCAGGTATATTTCCCTAGTGGGCAATATTGTTTTCTACCTAAAATATATCAGTTACCAAAAGATTATGGTGAGCAGGGTAGGAAAAAAATCTGAAAGTGCACAGAAGTTATTTCTGTTTTATACACAAGAGTCAGCAACAGAGTAGCAGAAATCTTAAAGCATCAGTACAGATTTGTCTTGGGACTCTGGTTAACTTCTATAGAGTCAGTGCTTATAAATCTTGGAAAAAAAGAAAGCAGCCGTCGAGTGCCAGAGAGAAACACTGTCTGCAGTTATTCCAAAATCAGTGTTCATAGGAACAGCTTATCACTTCTGAACAACTACTTCAGGACCTAGATAGAGGGTGCTGATGCTGGCTTGGAAGGACACACACTTGGGAAAAGCACTGTTCTCACCACCTGTATTTTTGCCTAACCTGAAGAACAGACACAATTCAGCTACTTCAACAACACTTCTAAGGTGTTATTTATTCAGGTTTAGACTATACTATAAAGTTATACTATAAATACTATATTTATAACTATTAAATTATGATAATTACGACACTGATCTTCTTGTGCTACTGACCCCACTTATTGAAGTTGCTAGAGAAGATTTGCCTGACCCTGACCACTGTGTTAAGAGTTATGAAGTGGTTCAAACTTTGGCTATTTTCAGATGGGGAATGGGTTGCATGATTTCAGTATCACAGTGGGTGAAATGGAGTATGGGGGAATGGATTATCTGGATTTTATGTCCTTTCTGGTTTTCTTACCCGTAGGTTGACTTGACTAACACTAAATTGGAAAACAATTAAAGCATCGATAGACTAAATTTCATTTGTCCTGTTCACTGTGCAAAAAGGGACTAGACTGCACAATTTGGGAGGAATACTTAATATTAAACCAGACTGCATTTACATCAGAATATGAGGATACATTCTCTACCTATTTACTTCTCCTTCAGTGCCATAAAATCTCCAAAGACATTAAAAGTTACCTTTGCTACTTTAAATAGGCAAAGTAAAATCTGCTAAAAATCATTTGGCATTAATATAAGTATCTCATCACATAGTTTTATGAGTGTACAACCTAGCTGGAAAAATTAGAAATGGTAAATTGTGGTTTATAAAGTTATATAAGAACGGTTACTGGCTAGCCAACAAAGCTGTATGTTGACAGGAAAGCATCGGTAATTTCTCCAAAATTCATCACAACAAGCTTCATGTTTTCCTTACTTTGTATGTTGCTATACAAGTGAAAAGATGGTTCCACTACAGAAAAACTTCTTACAGTTCCAACTCTCATGTAACTTACATCATGTAAATGGAGATTTCAAAATAATTTATCTGAAGCTTACACCAGGCAGAGATAAAGTACCACGTATTTACACAGCACACAAAAATGACTTAGAATCTTACAATGGCTGCTCACAAAGTGACTCTCCCAGAAAGCAAGAATATTATCTTTCATCTCTGCAGCAGCATTTTAATGTACAGTAAGAAACTTCTACACAAGCTTTGCACTTCACTGGGTTTTAGCCAGAAGTTTTGCTGAGATAAAACCATGCCAGCAGGAGAAGGCAAGGAATGCCTTTCGATTGTCTTTTCAAATCCTTTCCAACACTTCTGTAAAATTAAATCAAAATACAACTATCTGTGATGAGGCCAGTTTGCAGTATGTGGGTAAGACACAAAAGAATGCCATGTGAAAAGAAATAAAGACATCTACTATCTCTGATGACATAAGGCTGTATTAATCTACCTAAAACTGAAAGAAAACAAAAATCAGAATTTGCAATGCTCAGGGTCAGAATACTTGTTCTTCCTAGAAATAGACAAAATTACCTTCCACGTTGTTTTGCATAAGATTTGTGATATTGAAAGTGGTTCTGGACTGAAATTTAACATAGGTAATCTCAGGACACAGCAAACTTTCTACGTTGTTTTCAAATTTCTGGTTGAGTAATGAAAGAAATATTAACATCTCCACCTACACTTCCCCACAAGCTAAACTTTTTAATGACCAGATTCAGCTAGGAAAATATCTGGTTTCTTACAACACGCATTTGAGTGCTCTGTAGATTTCAAGATAATTTTTGTTTTCTTTAGTGTGTCTTCTTAACTATGACTTGTTATTGGACATGTCCATTGAAGGATTTTTCTGTCAAATCAGAAAAATTCTGTATTTTGCATGCTCTGCAAGAACAGCAAAATTTTAAACTAACCGTTTCTTTCCATATGCACATGTAGATATAGATATACACATCCACGCATATATATATCTCCATATCAAACCTATAGACTGAAAATACTATTTGTCAGGAAGTATCAACATTTAGTATCCTCAAACTGAAAATCAGTTTCATGTCAGGAAGTATTCAGTGGAGATACCAGATGAAGGTGTATCTACCTACACAACTGATTCTCCACTCCTAAGCAATACACTGTCCCTCTTCCTCCCTCGTAACTGTGATAGCAAAACAGGTTGAGGCAGCACAAGAAATCAGATCAGGGAACTGATCCAGCTTTAACAAACAAAGCTCAGACGCAAAAATAAAGTTATCTACCTGAAGTATGACATCCAGCTCTGGAGTCCTCAGCACTGGGAACACATGGATCTGTTGGAGTGGGTCCAAAGAGGGGCCCCAAAAATAATCAGAGATATAGAACACCTCTCCTGTGAAGAAAGGCTGAGACAGTTGGGGTTGTTCTGCCTGGAGAAGAGAAGGCTCCAGGGAAACCTTATTGTGGCTTTTCAGCACTCTCAGGGGGCCTATAAGGAAGATTGGGACAAACATCTTAGCAGGGCTTGTAGTGACAGGACAAGGGGTAATGGTTTTAAATTAAAAGAGGGCAGATTTAGATTAGATATAAGGAAGAAAATTCTTACAGTGAGAATGGTGAAACACTGGCCCAGGTTGCCCAGGGAGGTGGTAGATGCCCCATCCCTGGAAACATTCAAGGCCAGGTTGGACGAGGCTCTGAGCAACCTGATCTAGTTGAAGATGCCCCTGCTCACTGCAGGAGGGTTGGACTAGATGACCTTTAAAGGTCCCTTCCAACCCAAACCATTCTATGATTCTGTTTTTCTTTTGCATCAGTTTGCTGACTGAGCATCACAAGCAGCTGTTCCAGCTCAAATGAATGGACATCCTGGCATGTCGTGGTGACAAGACAGCTCACCAGGGTAAGGAGAGGTGGGGAGATGGACATGGGGTAAGAATAATTTTAAGCCAGTTTAGAGAGAGAGAATAATTTATCACAGACCTCCCTCAATGAGAGATCACAGCTTCAGTCATACCCAAGATAAAAGAGAAAAATAAATGAGCCTTCTGCCACTGGTTGAAAGTCCATCACTACCCTTTCTCAAGCGTTCGTTCTTTGCCTTGGTTTTGAAGGAAACATTGGTCTGAATCCCCCCACCTTGTAAAAATATTTTTTACACAAAATATTTACATAGATAATAGCATACAATGTAAAATTAGAAACAGTATCACATTTTTATTTTATAACTGGAGAAGAGACAGAGCAATTTAAAAATGTAAGCGACCTAAAAGGAAAAACAGAAACATTTAAAAAACACTGAAAGTCTAATGGTAAACATGTTAAAAATCCTACAAAAAATGTACTTTTCCCCCATATTTTAAAGTTAATTTCATCTTTTCAGTGTGCCAATGTGCATTTGCAGCTATACACTACAAAACCACACAAACACGTAAACTAATTTCCCCTAGCAGAATTAGTTCACTAACACTGAATATTTGAAACATAGTCTTCAAAAGTGAATCTTCTAGTGGTATCTACAACTGTCGAAATGTACTAGAGTGAAAAATTATTGTGTTCAAATAAATATATTAACTTTAGCATTTCCTTTTTTCAGACTGAGGCAGATCAGCTGGTAAATGAGACTGTTGTAAACACCATTTCCTTTAGTTTATCACTTCGTACTCACAAGAATTACAAACAGCTATATTTTTATTTTATTTTTCATAATAAGCAAAATACTACCTATTTGAACATTTTACAATCAGGAGGTAGTGACAAAACCAGCAACATCTTTCTTGCTGATCTAAGGTGGGGGGCGGGGGGGAGAAATGCAATCATGTTTGCTGTTTTTAAAGAACTAAATGGATATAAATTGTCAAACTCTGGGTCATCACTAAGCACAGGCCAGAGCATTGGCACGAATGACTGTGTTGTGAAGCCTACAAGCTTTATTTGGTTTTTAGTTCACATTCCTGTAGAGTGAGACATTCTTACTTTGGGAGAGCCACGGGTAAACATTTATGGGAAAAAATTATTAAATATTTCCTTTCACAAAGGTAGCAGGCAAAATAAAACCAAAACCAACCCCTCCACACAATGCTAACGGTGGTCTTTAACTATCAAAATTCAGCAAGGCAAATGAGGCACCTATGCCCCTTTCTGACAGGCACTTGGAGATTTTATTATTGGGAGACTAATCTTTCCTCCACCATTTATCCTTCACAAACTCATACTATGTTTATTTTCAGATAGGGACGGCATTATCCATACGTGAATATGTGTACCAAATAGCCTACTGCATCATATGAAGATCATAGTAATTACTTGGGTACTATGTACACTTGCACTTAGATTCAGCGTCACAGAGGAAGTGAAAATACTTACAAGGGTAATGATACTTGTTACACCACCTGATGTAATACATAACTCCTGGTCACTTCCCAAACCTCTCAATGAACTCCAGTAGCCTTTGAGAGCTGTTTGTTGCAATTCAGTTTATGACACAACGTTTTAAATGTTCTTACTCCAAAAGATTCTGGAAAGATGAAGCCCATCTGAAGATTTTATCTCTAAATATGAAACATGTTCTGCTTGCAGAAGATTTCAGAATTTTAAACAAATAAGAAACACAGTTTATACACCCCAGTGAAAGAAGTCCTCCTGTAGATGGGTCTGAGGCTCGAGAGGACAAAATGCACAGCTGTAATGAAAGGGAGAATACAGGTTTTTCTCCTGCCTTTAGCCCTCAGCACTACAGCTCATTTGTCTAAGTTAAGTTTGAGAAATAGGAACACCTAAGAACATATATCAGCTGTGTTTTGATCAGTGTGTACAGAGAGCAGAACCTTACTCTAACTCTACAAGCAGGAACATGTTGGCCTGACTGTAAGCGGATCAGGGATATCAAAGCTCTGTTCCTCCCCTGACCAAAGTAAGACACAAACTTTCTCTATAGAACAGACGCACGCGCACCACCCCTGCTGCACTTAAAACCTTATTATGTGATTTTTAACTATTAAAAAAATAGAAGACCGCCACCTCCTCCTCTTCCTTATATCTACAAAATTATGCATGTCAAATGGCTCCTGAGCTAAGAGAGACCGAATGCCAAGTCCTGCTCTCCTGGGCATGCACGTGGATCACAATATCACTAAATTAATGGCTTTTACATTATTATTCCAGGATTAAACCTGCACCATTTACATGTCCTGACTTCAACAACCGTAGGAAAAGACCTCCGTGACACAGACCTATTCCAAACATGCAGTTAACCCACAAACAGCTCCTGAATGCAGAGTGCATCGGTACACCAGAGACATTGCTTTCCCTAGCAGCAAATAATTTCCAAAGCTGCTCTCCTCTGGCCCTTAGGAAGGGTGCTTCTCTCCTGTTCCCTCTCTACTGGTCAAGACTGAAGAGTTTGCACTACATCAGCCAATCTCTGAGAGTAACCTGGAAGCTCCCTCCAGTCAGGCTGCAAAAATGAGGCAGCTTTTCATAATTTTATCATGACTGTGGTAGGGCCAAGGTTTTACTAGGACTTATGCAGCTCAAAAATAATTCAGGGGCACAGTCAGTATAGCAAAACCTAGAGTCTGTGTTTTGCTGAAATGTTAGGCAAACATCCAGAAGATTTCTCTTCATGGTACCCCCATAGCAGTGTCATATCTGAAAAGTCAATAACAATAAAGTAAATTTTGCTCTTCAGATGTCAAATGGAACAATATGCCAAAGATTTAACCTTCTTAAGGAGCACATAAGAAATATATGTCAGAATTAGTTTCACAACACTGTGTGCCGCTACAACTACGTGCAAAAGTGTCATACAGCTTGGCCTTTGAGGAGAGCACAAAAGAATTCAAAACCAGAACTGACAGGATGAAAAGGAACTACTTTTTCCTGGGAAATGAGCTACGCTAAATGATTGATCCTTCTCAAAAATCCTTGAGTATCACACTTGTTTGACTCTTCCACTTGTTAAACGATTGCCTGTTTCTCCATGGAAACTGGGAGGATTTATTAGCTGGTATTATTAGTCATGTGACTTCAAACATTAATCATATTTGTTCAAAAATGCTGGTGCAATAATTGCAGCTTCTTACTGATGAAAGATAAAATACTGCATTCCACTTCAGTTTATTGGAGATTTCAGAAAACAGTTAACTGTTGGCTAATATATTTAAAATATAGCCAAAATGAAGTTTTTTTTTTTTTAAATGAAAAGCTTATTTGCATGTGGCTTCCTATATTTCTTCTAGGAAACAATAAAAGGGTAAAATGCCCTAACAAAACATCAAGTTATTATGACACCATGAAACAGATAATCCTACCTGATTGCCACACCTTTTAAAATTATGTATGAGGAGTCTTTTGTTTCCTGGTTTTTAGAATGTCAGGCAACCAATAAATGATAATATCAACCTAAAGAAACGTACACTAGTTAAAAAATTCTTATTTATTTAAACCATTAAATGAATCATTACTTCATTCAGTAATCATTACAGTATTCAAATAGCAACATCTTTCCTCAGTCTTTTACCTAACCTCTCTTTTAAATAGCCAACCTCAGACCATACCAACAAGCTAATGGAAAGCTGAAATTTATCTTCACCTGTGGAAAACATTCACCAGACACTTTCATATATAATCAGAAATGCTTAGTATTGCTATCATTGTGCTAGTTTAGAGCAAGAATGTAGCTCTAAGTCTTTATGGACAAAAACCTTAATTATAAGGATTTATTTTTTCAGTATTCTGTTAATGCAATTACCTCAATTCTTGTTACTCTATCAGTAACATCAAGAATCCTTAGCAGAATTACAAGAGGTGCAAAGATGAAGAAAATATAAAGACTCTGATAATGTAATCAAGACTTAAAAAGCCCTACATGATGAAGGTTTTGTTTTTTTTCTTTCATAAGAAGAAAGTATCTTCACATAGGGGTCACTTCACCTTTCCTTCCTGTTCTCTTAAAAATGTTTTTTTTATTCAAAAGAGGGTTTCTTCAGTTACTCATAAAAAATGATTCATACTTGGCCAGTGATTTGTATCAACTTAAGAGAATAACATGCAGAGATGTGTTCTTAAAGTGAGGAAATCCCAGCAACCCACAGATATGAGCAACGAAGGTGCACACAATCTTTGACAGTAGGTGAGGGACAAAGAGGAAGCAAGGTCAAATCTTTGATCAATCCACTGTGAAAAGTAGCTAAATCAAGGTTTAAAGAATTCCTTGACAAACAAAGCAAAACTGCAATGTCCAGAAGCCCCCCTCCTGCAGCTCCAGTAAGTAATCGATAGTTGCTCTCAATCAAAAGCATGCTTGTTTAAACACACAGTTCCTCCTACCCGCCTTTGTTATCTGGTCAGAATTGATGACTATCTGATTTAAAAATTGTTACTCAATTACCACTTAACCCAATCCTCATCAATTAATTCTAGGCACACCTTTCAAACCACAACAAAAACAATGAATGTTCCTCTCCTCCCCTTCTTTTCCCACATTCTCTTTCCCCTCCTCCCTTTTCCACTCCCCCAAGATTGACGCGTTCTGGGATTTATGTTCCTGTATCAGATCCAAGAACCAGAGAGTCCTCTATACCTTTTTGATACAGGGCAAATAGGAGATGCCTACCCTCTGTATTCTGCTCTCACCTTTTGGAAGAGTGTCAGTGACTGCTGCAGCGTTTCAGTTGTAGCACAACTCCTCAAAAAGTGGTCCCACATTGCCCAACATCCCTTGACTCTCCTCACTCCCCCAGTGGAGTACTTTTTGGCCTTCTTTTTAATCTCTCAGATGCTTGCAGAGAAGCAGGTCCTTAGCCCAGCTCATCTCATTTGTTCACAGAAAACTTATATTCAGCTTGAATGAACAAGCTTCTTTAAATACGAAACAATCAAAACAAATACAAATTCCTGAATAAAATTCTAATCACTGAATCACTGTACTGCCCTATTCCATAAGCTCTGTAAGTTAAGTGGTATATATTGTATATTGTATGCCAAAATGACTTGTATATAGTGTAGACATTTTTTATGTTCCCCACAATGTTTGGAATACTACACTACACAGGGTGCAAAAGATAAAATCATTTATGTAAGCAAAATATGACCTTACGAGTGTGTAAATCACTTCTTCGCCTATGCAAGGGAAATAGCTATGAGCACCAGTACTATTTGTACGTGTAATTATTTGCTTTACGTGCCACATCAATTCTGCAAACAAATAGTGATTATTTAGCAATATTCATCTCTTTCTATTGTATAACACTGAACTGGGGAGACAGAGAGAGAAAGGTAAGACTTTAAAGTCCATGGATAAATAGCATACTGACTGTAAACTAACTAGTATAGAAATCTCAAGTTTGTGCTGTGAGAACAGAAATCCACAGCTGACAAAACAGCAAAAGATTGAAAGAGCAGCCTGATCCAAAAATCAGAACTGCAAGAAGCTGTGCTGCTCTGTGAGAAAACATGTGTCTAGAAAGAATAAACACACAGCTTATATGTATCATTCATGCATATAAGTATACATATAAACCCCACAAATTCTACATTTTTGTGGGTTGTTTTGTTTGGTTTTTTGCCCTCTTTTTTTTTAATCCATGAGGCAAGTACAAATAAAACTTCCTAAACCTTCCTGTGTTAGGAATCTGGAGGTGACAAGGTTAAGTACTCTGAAATCAACAGATAACACATTCAGTTTTTAGTATATACATTCTGCACGTTAGGAAATCTGGTATTACATCTCTTTTGTGTATTTTGCACCTGTGCTTCTCAACATATGGCTAGAGAATATCTATTTGTATTAGCAGGGTCTATAGCTTGAACAGTCTGTTACCATCTGAATCGGAGGACATTTGAGTCCATTGCTGGGTAACAGTGGAAAGCTGTCAGCCCTGGATCTAACTTTAGATAAGTGCCACCCAAGCTGCTGCTTCACACATATAGGAAGTATCATGTGATGCCCTTACAGAGGTAGCTGGACCAGTGTGGTCTATGCCTTAATTTGGAGGATGCTTTGAGAAGCGGTTTACTCCAGCTCTCTATCTCATCTTGAAATATTTCCTGCCTCTGGTGGCATGAACCTCTTCTGCTGGAGGAGGAAAGTCTATCTCTTATCTCTCTCCCCCTTCTCCCTTTCCAACCCCAACTGTTTCCATGGTAGAGCCAGCTGTAGCTGCTGCCAAAGAAAACAAGGCATTTTCCTACCTTAAGGGCATTCCCCTTTGAACATCAAAAGTCTATAGCAAACAATGGAGTTGAAACAGCTTTGCAAATAGAAGGTCACAAGAATTTTTCATAATGGAAAGTATCAGACTATCTACAGGCAGGGGTTGCTTCCAGCTCACAAATAACACTACACATGCTTGCAAATACATTTCATTTTGAGCTGAACTAGTCTTTACTGAGATATTGCATGGCCCATAACTTGAATTCATCCTCCCTTTAGTCATTCTGTAATCACCTTAATTGTCAGGTCTTCTTAAAAATAACAGAATTTTAGCTCTTTGGGAGGGGAATGCACTTACATATGGTAAGAAGCCAAGCAAACTGTAGGGTGTTCTGAAATAGCAGCTCACAAATTAAGCAGTGCACAAAGTAAGGGAAAGGAGAAAGGGCATGTGCTACTGGAGAGCTTCAGGGAGAAGAGCAGAGCATGTGATAAGCAGTTGATGGAGCTGTGCTTCACGAGCTCTAGCCAAAGGACAAATGAGCAATGCAGAGGGCCCTTGGCTGCCAGGAGCTACTGAACCCATACTGGAGGCCTCCATGGAGAATTGGCAGGATGGGATTCAGCAACAGCAGGAGCCACATGTTTTCTGGGTTTCTGCTCTCTGCCTGCACACACGCCCAGCCCTGCAAACGCAGCAGTCTCCTATGGGGTCACATTCCCTGTGGCCACCCTGGCCTCTGCTGCCCAAACATCCCCTCCATTCCATTCCCCTATGGCATCGACATCCCCCCACAAGCACAGTCCAGTGGTCTTCCCTCTCTCCTGCCTCTCAGAAGCAGAGGGGTTGGCAGGAAGTTTGTGATACCCAGTTGGAGTGCTGCTGCTGTGAAGATGAATAGAGAACTCAGTCCCTAGACAAAGAGCAGAAGATGGAAGGTGACTCAAGAAGGATTTAGGGGGAAAAATACTCGACAGGCTATCACTGAATAACTTTGTGGCACTAACTCTTAGCTAGACTAAAATCCCTTCAGATGTGCATAACAAAATAATTTTACTGTCAGAAATTAACAGAGTTTAAATATGCACCCGAGATATTGGGCATTGATCTTCCTGTGCATTCTGTATGTAGGTATGCCTTCAGCAAAGAGGGAAACTATGATTATCTGCATTTTTCTGTGTTGCTGGGGCAGTGGAGGAGGGGGGTGGGGGACATGGGTTGAAGGCTTTGAATTTTCAGGGCTACTCATTATGCTGAAAAACAAAATTTCATAATAAAAAAAGCTTGCTTTGGATTTCTTTTTTATTTTCCCACTCTCCTACTAGATAGTTTAGCAGCCGGAAGAGCTGGTGACTGGAAGCATAGTTGAGCACTTACTCATTAAAAGAATTAACCCCACCACATCTTTCACATATATCCTGCCAACTCCCATGGGAAGCAGCCCAACAAGACCATCACTCTCACTTACTGCCTGCAGCTTCTCCCAAGATTTCAACATCTTTCTTTACCTTCATCCTTGAACTAAAGTGCCCAGGATAGGAACACTCCTCCAATCTTCCCTTCTCCTTCCCCACTTAGAAAAGCCTGGTCAGCCAACACTTTCTTCACAACAGGATGAAGAAAACCTGAGTTTGACTAATTGCAATAACACACTCAAATACACTAGAAAAGGTACTGCTGAGAACAAAACATCACAGTTTTTAGATTTTACATGTGGGGGATTGAGAAATGGGACTTGACTGGTGGAGGAAACTGGTAGTTAAAGGTCGCTGATAACCTGGGAGGAAAAAAAGAATAATTAAGTTATTGTCAGAGTCACTAGTATATAAAGACTGTTTCCATTTTATAATTTTCAGTGCTCAACATGAAGTGACAGTCGGTTTATAGACACTGTAACTGACATTTTAGCAGAGACCACCAATTCAGATTAGCCCGGAAGCTTAAATCAACTCAGCGTTTCCAAACAGAAACAGAAATGAAAAACTGGTTTTGGTAAATGGCACCATAGGAATAATAATAGAGATTTTTTTTCACTCTTCTGCCATAAGGTACACATGATAATTATCACAGAAATGTCTAGGAACCTTAATCAGGTTCATGCCCCATCAGACTAGGCACATGACATATGCAGCAGTTTGCTTAGACTGCTCATGCAGTTTAGTAAATTTTAACAGATGAATGAAACAAATGTGTGTGGGAAGGGAGAACAATAGGCCACATAAATAATCTACAGAAATCAGTGTTATTTTTTTTTGCTGTCTCTTATCTTTATTAATGATGTAGTGTGTATGGATGACTTTCCCAACCACACCAACAAGGTCTTCTTTTCCAGTATCTCCTTAAGGTTCCCTCTTCTTCAGCATCCATTCCATTTGTGCATCTGTACCCCAAGACAACTGTCTCCTTTTTTTTTTTTAACCAGGCAACATGATTATTTCAGAGATCTGAAATATACTAATATAATACATATATATATAGAGAGAGAAAAGATGCATTAAGATATTTTGCAAAGGGGACAAGAGAAGGGAGTATTCTGGCAATTAGTCAGCATAAGGTGTAAGGTATATGGTGAATAGATTAGATAAAATTAGTAGTTGTCAACCCAGTGCTGCCAGATGACAGAAACTGCAGCTTTATCTCCTTCCTATCCATGCCTCCCACGTATCACGTGTCTCATTAGGATACTATGGACAGAACACGCAATAAAGACCATCCACAAGCCATCAGAAAAAGCCAACAAAAAAAACCCCAGGAAAAAACTCCTGCCAGATTTGTTCAAAAAGATTTTGCTTGGTTGCAGGGCATAATTATGTACTATCCTACACTATCACAACCTCTGAGGAATGGGAAAATCTGTGCTGTAACCAGGTGCCCTGATAGGCTCAAAAATGCCTCCTTACCTCCAAACACATGTTCTTTGCATGCTGGAAGATCTAGCAAGACCCATAAATTAAAGAGAACAGACAACTGACTCAGGAAAATGACTGGTCAGTCAAGATCTGTCTATGTTAAATCTGGCTGTATTAAATTAGATGTCACAGAAGCATGGACTTTGAGAAAACACTAAAAACACCTTTGCCAGATGTTTGGAGGAGAAAGAACATTGCTTTTTAGGCTACACAGACCTGTAATATAGTAACTGATACACTGATCTATGTCCACAATACCCAAAGCTAGCGGCACGATGCTGATGGCCCCAGCCATCTTTGTGGCAAAACTCCATTGGATAAAACTGCTTTTCCCAATTCTATACATTCCTCCAGCTAAGTTTTTGCACAGAGGTTTTAGTTGCAGTCACAAGAGCATGAGAAACAAATGAGAAAGGACCCTGAATGGCAGAACAGTCAATTCAAAACAAGCCCAAGAGTCAGCATGTGATGACACCGCATAGGTAATTTCCACATACACAATAAAAACTGCTTATGAAGCATTTAGGAGAATAGTAAATATGAACAGAATTTTTTGCTATCAGATCACAATTAACAAAAGTCTCCAGCAGATTCACCAACATTCCAGCACAATTTTGCTGGTTTGCATTAAAAGGAAGAATGTGAGCACATCAAAGATTGACTTTGTCTGGGTAAGAAATTTTGGTTTGGCCCTCAAAAGACTAGCTGACTTCAAAATTGGAATGAACTGAGCCTTGACCCACATTTGTAAACGTAATACAGAGCCAAATCACAGAATATGCTCTGTAGGGAAGTCTAGATACTGCCAATATAAGTTTTCCCACCTTGTATTTCCAGGGTACAGATGTAGGCACTGAACATGCATAATTCATGAGCTGTGCTTCCCCAGTCTCACAGGGCTTTCCAGAGCTTGTCACATTCTTTTCAAGAGGATCATTAAAGGTGGTGTACCTAAATGGATGGGTGGAGGAAATTTATCTGAACAGGAGATTAGAAGTGATTCAATTTTGGCAGATAACCTGACAACTTTTTGTCTTGGGAAGACCATGTGAGTTGACATTGGCATCTGGGGCTACTCAGCAGTTTCACGTACAGATACGGTTGTGCAGATGAAAAAGAATAGCATTATAAAGCTTCTCTTTGTGAACCATAAAGGTATAATTCTGGCATCATGATGGCTGATGTAATCAACATTTTCATGAGGAGGCTAGGCTTAACAAGGAAAACTAAAGCTTTTTTACAATGAACTTTTTGAATTCCCCTTGACTTGGAAGAGTTCATCACTGACAATCTGTGGGACTGTGACAAAGATAAGAGGAATGGAAATTCATGCTGAGACCATTTTACAATGGCTCAGGAATCTTCTCTAGCCTCTGTAAAACACAGTGCAAGTAGAGGCAAAAGACCGAGGAAAAAGAGGAACAGCAATTATGGTCTTCAGTGCAATCTACCTTCCTTAAGAGGTGAGGGAAGCCAGTCCTGAAACTTTCAATTTCAAAGCTTTAACTACTAAAAGAACTAAATTAGCTGTGAGAAAGCAATAAGCTCATTCCACACCTTCTACAGAAATGTAAAGCCAGAGGATACACAAAATTTCCTACTTCTTCTTTAGGCGCCTCTGCCGTTGCCTGGACAAGTGGAGCTGTCAGAATTACTTGGGGAACACTGACTGACTAGGAAAGGAAAGTGTCATATTGATGCAAATACCAGAGACCATGGTGCTTGTCATACTGAAGCTCTAAAGCCAGCACTTCTTGTGCTTTCCTCTTTCTCTGTTTTGCAGTTGCTTTTGTTATTTATTTTTAAATACCCTTCTGACTAACTATCTTCCAGAAGAAGAGAAGAAAAAAAAAAAAAAGAAAAAGCAAGAACTGGGAGAAACCAGAGAAGGAAGGATAGCTGAGCCATCAATTCCTCTGGGCGAAACCTTTGAGTCCAATTCATCCTGTGCTACTGCCAGCCACTTACATAATTCATTGCAAAAAATTTAGCAGTCCAAACTGGTGTGTTCAAGACTTGCAGGAATATTGCTTATTCCCGACTCATCCTAAAAGCTAAACAGAAAATACTGTTTGTACCTGTGTAGTTGCAGAGCATTATTGTAAAAGAATAGCTTTTAAACAAGCAATAAGCCATTTAAAGATGCAAATCTTGTAATTTGCTACGCTACAAGTTTTTACACAAAATGCCCTTGAATCGTGGAAAATTTGTTCATTAAAAAGGTGCATGCTGTTCTAATATATATCCCATGTCAGCACAAACAGCCTTCATGTAAACACACAGCCATGAGCACCATGAGTAACAACTCTGTTTCCATCAGAAGCCCTTTATCCTGCGTAAGAGGTCTGCACGCTAATAGATGTCCTAGGCTAATGTTAACTAGCTACAGCTGGCTCGCCACTATAAAAAGCATTAATGAAAACATAAATACTGACTTCTCCGCTTCCCTCAGCCCGTACGTCAGGGCTGCGCAAAGGCATCACTTTCCAAGTGGTCTGTGTGAATGAACTGGCTGCTCTGAACCAGCTCGCTCTGGTTCCCCAGAGTTTGTTTACCGAACAGCGTGTGCAGAGACACACTGAGCATGGGGGACGCAAGGGGAGAGACGAACCACGTGGCTGCCCGGCTCGCCCAGCAAATCCTCCCGCAACCCCGAGCCCTGGGCTTTCAGTGACGGCTCGGATGAAGGAAGGAAATATCTATTAACCAAGGGACTGACCTACGGGCATAAAAATGTCAGTCCACACTGAAGCTGAACACAGCCCGATGCTTACAATGCAGTGCTGTGTTTTGCTGTAATATGACTTGCTTTGCTGTACCGCTGTTACGAATTCAGTTACAATAAATAATGCATGTAGTGACATACACGGAGCAGAGAAATGACACTTCACCCTTCAGAGTTCTGCGCGCTCTCAAAACTTACTACAGGATTTATATTTTCATTGTGCCAAACATAAAAAAAATATATTGCAGAAAAAATGGCTCAGATTTATCCAGTACATATACAGAAAAGGAAAAAAAAAAAAAATGGAAAAGAGGATGCATGCAACTCCACGGTCACAAATTGAGACCGAAACATCAGGATATTAAAGTGCTACACCGCTCAGCAATTTTTATTCAGTCATGCTGCACACATTCTTCATTATGCTTTGACTATTGGACTATTTATCTGCTGTTTTAAAGTAGTTAGTTTTATCCAAAAAAACAGTTACTTTGTCACTGTCTGTTTCTATGCATTTCTTCAGCGGGTGACCTCAGACAGAATCAAACCCTTCAGGTCTTTGCTGAGAGGTGAGGCACGCTGGCTTGCCAGCCACTCCGCTAAACTAATCACAATTCCTTCTAGTTCTGTATTTGCTGGTTCCTAACACAAAGGAATCATAGAACAGTTTGGTTGGAAAAGACCATTATGACCATCTAGTCCAACCGTAAACCCAGCATTGCCAAGTTCACCACTAAAGCATCTCCCCAAGTACCACATCTACATGTCATTTAAATACCTCCAGGGATGGCGACTCCACCACTTCCCTGGGCATCCTGTTCCGATACTTGACAACCTTTATGGTGAAGAAATTTTTCCTAATATCCAACATAAACCTCCCCTGGCGCAACTTAAGTTCGTTCCTTCTTGTCCTATCACTTTTTACTTGGGAGAAGAGACCAACACCCACCTCACTACAACCAGCCAGCTTCCTGTCACAAAGCAGTGTCGTCTGAACGTATAGCCCACCTTACAAGAAAAAGGGGAGCCTTCTTTCAGAAGCACAAAAGTGTATAACAGTACTGCCTGTTTTCAGATTTATTTTCCATTTCAAAATAGTAGATGTGTATATTAAAACCTCAGCTTCTGAAGTCCGACCAGTAAGAATAATTTCCAGCTTTTTTTCTTTTTCATTTTACAGAGGAAATCCGTTACATGAGGCTGATGAAATTTTGGGTTCTTCACCCAAAAAGCTGAGAAACACTTAAAAGTACATTTAAAAAAAAATTCTTATTTTCAAGTATCATGATTCTTTATCCTCATTATTTTGGCCAACACATTATTTTTTTAATTTCCTCTGATTTGCACTACCCAAACAGCAACTGCAGCCATGTCGGTCCCCCCCTAAATCCAGCTTCTACGTATTTAATGGGGATCAAATGAAGGTTAGAATATAATCTGTTTGACTACACAGGAGTTTCCTAAATCCAACATGGAGCAGCCCTTTGTAAGCATTTAAAAATAAATTAGCCAATTGCAGTTTGTTGATTTGCTGAAGTTCCAACCTCCAAATTAGAGGTGGCACTTCTTTTTACTGAGTTCTCCCCCTCTTTCTTGGTGTCTATAACCTGATCCACCTGATTTCTTACAAATCCAAGACCTTAGCAGAGTCCCTCCCCACTTACACTGTTGGAGTGCAAACAGTCTGAGTGCCACTGATTTTCCTAACTGTTGGGGCATCCACTTCAAATGCCTGTTTTCTCAGGATGTTATTGCTACAATTCTCCCCCAAACCCTGGCAGTCCAAACACAGATGATGACTCAGATACACAGAAGTACCAAGGTACAGATGAGCTCCGATCACAGATATTTTTAATCATGACTAAACAGACTAGGTTGCAGCAAGAAAGTTTTGGCAGTTTACGGCTCCCTTGCAAGGGAAATACACACTTACAATTAAATAGAAATAAATAAATAAATGACACTTTTGCAAAGATCATACATTGAATGTTTTTGCTAACAAGACCTTCCACTTCCCATTTATGTTGTTACTATAGCCAGTTAATATATAGCTCTATATTGAAGACATGACATAACTTGTTGTTCCAGTCAAATTAATTTCCTTGCATATTTTTCCTCATGTCAAACAGAATTTACAAATTTAGGCATTTGTTCAGAGGCAGGGGAAAATGCATAATCCCATTGTTATAGGACAAAGACAAGAACATCTGCAGCTGTCATGACTAGATCATATTTGAGTTCAACAGGGGGGAAAGTTGCTGCCTCAGAGAGGAAATCCACAGCAGGAACTACATAGGCTCAAGAGAAATTAATGGGCAGACAGAAAGGTAACTCATACAAAATGGTATTTTAATACCTTATGACCACTCTCATATTTCTTATATAAGGACCTCAGCTCAACACGTTACTTCCTTCTCCCACGACCTACTATGCACTCGCACGTGTGGCACTCTCACTTCTATGATCCCAACTACACCTCCCACCTCTGTGAAGCTGGGTTTCCAGGGCAATCTCTTATCCCACCTCATTAACGGTGCATTCTTTGCAGTTCCCCCTGTTCACGCACTCAGAAACAGAAGTTAACATCTCCTTGCTGGTGGACTTCCTGCAGCACATGCTGAATTTGGACCATGACTGCACAGCTGTGGACGGCATCACACCCCACCTGCCAGGCAGGCACTCCTAAGTATGTGGCTGCCCTTGGTCTGGAATAGCTGGTAAACTACTGAGAAATATGGAATAATTTTATACTTTTAAAATAAAGTCCTTAAAGCCATCTTCCTAGGTAAGGATGATGATGCTGTACAGGAGAGGACAAGACCACGCTGTGACAAAGCTGATGAAGTGTCTACAGCACAAGTCTTATAAGGAGCAGCTGAAGAAACTGGGGTTGTTTAGCCTGGAGAAAAGGAGGTTAAGGGGAGACCTTCTCGCTCTCTACAATCACCTGAAAGGAAGCTGTAGTGAAGTGGGGGTTGGTCTCTTCTGCCAAGTAACAAGTGAGAAGACGAGAGGAAGGGGCCTCAAGTTGCACCAGTGGAGGTTTAGATTGGATATTAGGAAAAACTTCTTCACCTTGGAACAGGCTGCCCAGGGAGGTGGTTGAGTCACCATCCCTGGAGGTATTGCTCAGGGACATGGTTTAGTGGTGGACTTGGCAGTGTTAGGTTTACAGTTGGACTTGGTGATCTTAAAGGTCTTTTCCAACCAAAATGATTTTATGATTCTATGATTCTTGGTCCATTTAAACCTCTCTGAAATACGTTTTGCATTCAGTCCTAGCCTTAAGCACTTATAAAGTAGGTTGTCCAGAGGAGCTCACACTGCAGTCAAACACAGGCCTCAAATTGAGTATCTAAATTCAGTGAGTTACACAACCATTTCAAACATTTATCAGGCAGTATGTATCAGGTGAATAATTTCCTTTTTTCTTACTGTAGGACTAACATTACAAAAATAACTAAATCTCTCTTAACTACCATTCCCCTTGAGTCCTTACACTGTCAAGTGTAATACACAGTAAATTCATGCCTTTGCTCATCACTTTTCTTGTTTGAGGAGCATGTTCTTCTCCAAACCCTGTGAAGCCCCCTTTAGCTGAAAAGGGGGTTGAGGGATTAGCCAAAATGAGTTTGAGGATTTCCGCACAGCCTGTAGCAGATCCCTACTCAGTGTGGTGTTGCTGACTGCCTTCGGCTGCGAGAAATGGAACGAAACCAGGAGGCACTGCGGCCAGTCAGGACTGGTACATGAGCATAAGATAACTTCCTTAAGTGCATCTGTAAGTTACGTTCCAATTTTAAACCACAATGCTTAATGAAAGAACTAGTTGTCTCCTCTGAGGAGCTTTATTTCATTCGTATTGTTTGCTGTATCTTAATCTTTTGTATTCTATAAAAGAAAATGTATAAAAGCGTCAGATACAGATGTACAGGCTTGTGTCGCAGCAATACAGTCCCTTTCAAAGTCTGTCTTGTCTTAATTACTAGAGTGTGACCATCATTTTAAAACCACTTAAGACAGTGTATTCATGACTCTATACTCTTTTGGACAAAAGACCTCCTTCTTTCCAAAAGAGAAAGAGTATGTTCCTAACACCTTTCCATGGAGTATTGATTTGTTACATACAAACAGAAGCTTTTACAAAGCTATCACAGAAAGTTATTTCTAAGAGTCTTCCTTTACAGAAACCTGCTACTGTATTAAATTTATGCTGATGTTTCTTTGCACATCCACTGATCTATGTGGATACTTAAGGCCATGCATACAAAGAGTATTTACCTGCCCAAGTTGCACAGAAATTACGTGCAGCATTTGGGTGTTAAATTTTTCTCCCAACTGTTAGCTCAGTGTGTGTCCATCTTGGCATTTATAACATTTATCACTGCTCATGGTCCTTTCCTTCTGTACCACCACAGCACAAAAACAAATCCCAGAGACACAACCTGGCTTTTATAAATATTTCAGAGAGCTCCAGCATAACTTTAACACTTCCTCCAGTTCAGGACTGAAGTCATACAGTCAGTGAAAGGTAGCTGTATAAAACACACGTGGAGGATTTCTGCTCTCAGTTCTTTCAACCACATAACTTTCAGAGATACAAAAATTCAAGGGGAAGAAAGGTCAAAACCAGGGGAAGGATTCCATACCTTTTACGTAGGCCATCTTAGAATAATTCTTGAGAAATAACAGGAGCTGGAAAATTACTATTCCTGGTTTAAACCAGGCAACGTACAACACAAGATTGTGGCTTTAGGGCTGGAAAATTAGGTTTTCAAATTGTTTGCTTTCTACTCCCTAGACTGGTCTCCACTCCAGGATAACATATGGGGGACCACATTGCTCTTCCCATTCCCCCCATTTACATATTGCCTTGAAAACAATCAGTTGGGTGGATACAAACATAAACCAGGCAGCAGCGGGAAATGAGGTGTTCAGGCGCAACAAAGCTTCCCTAGCTTTCTAAAGCCCTGTATGCAATCAATAGATGTGGCAGGTGTGAAAAGGTATGGTTACAAGGTAAGCAGTAGTGAATGCATAACTCTACATAAGGATGCCTCCACATCATTTATCTGTTTCTCTATGTTATTTACATATCTCTGCAATTTCTCTATCATGGGGAATATATAGGTAAGTAGTGCCACTCCTCCCTCTTGACCAACAAAAGGCTTGGGGTTTGGGGGGCTGTGACTATCTTCTGCAAACATATGGGCTCTCTATTGATCAGTCTGAGCACTTGAGTACGGAGGAAATAACAAGCTAGCAAGCTGCGTCTCATTTCTGCCAGACCTATACAGGAACCTGCATACACAGTGTTGGCCATCTGACAGCTGGTTTCTGTTCCTGCCCATTTGCTTTCCAAAGAGACTAAATCCCTGTCACACTTGTGGTCTATGCTGGCTACCGTCTTCTTGACAGTCTTTTCCATATCAGCAGCTTTTACCATCGCCCTGATACATTTTAGAACAATTGCAAATTATTTAATTGCCTATTCCTGGTGCAGGGCTGCCAAATGGTGGTGTATATTGGGGGGTTCTTTTTCTTTCTTCATACAAGAATATCAGATAACAGTGCTTTCACCTTGCCCTTGGACAGAATAAGATTATGTAAATATTTAGCACTGAAAAATAAACTGTAATGTCAAATTAACAAATTGTTGTACTACAGTGGCACTGGAAGAAGCCCAAGTTCCATATATCTGTCTGCAGCATCAGCAGCAGGGAAAACAGACTTTCAGGGCTATCTGGGCAACAGCACAGGGAAGCTACAGTGTTAAATATAAAACACAATTTAATGTCTCAGCTGTACAATATGATACCAAAGCTGTTTTTCCAACAGTCTCTTGTCCTCACTCTGTTTTGGTGGCTTCAGTTTGAGAATTACAAATAGAGCAGGGTGGAGGCAAAAGGGAATTATCCAAGTGTCAGAGAGCCTTAACTGTGAATAATAAAAAAAAAAAAAAAAAAAAAAGAGAGACTTCAAAGCAGAAACAGGTTACTAGACCTTGAACCACAGCTGTTAGGAGAACTATTACAAGTCTGTCAAGTAGCAATTAGACTACTTTGCAAGAATATTAAAAGCACGTATCTTCACTTATGAGAAGGATCTGAAAAGGGGAAATCAGATAAAACTTCTAGCTTATGGAGTTCTCTCTACTGCACTTCACTTACCTATTTCCTGTTTATTTCCCACATCCCAGAAACATAATGTAATTTTTAAAAACTTGCATTTATGACCATTCCATTTAAAATGTTTTGTTGAAAAAAAACAGAAAAAAAAACAAATGGAATGCTGTAAACAGATTTAAGTCAGCCACAAAAAACATTCTGACAGATGTTAGCATCTGTGAACATGGATCTTTCACGACAGTCCTTTCCAATCTGGGCTCTTTTCAAATAAGAAGACCTCCAGGGTTTTTTGTTGTGGTGTTTATTTCAATATGCTTTATAAAATTTAAGATCGGTTTTCCATACCAGAAGGGTGACTTTTCAATGTATTAGTCCACCTACTTGGAATGCTAGTTACAGCACTTGACACTCGATTTTTAGTTGTGCATGCTGCCAGACAGGTTAACCCATTGACTAGATTTGTGTTAAGATAAACAGTAAAGATCATTAGATGAAGAAAAAGAGGAAAAAAGGAAATCTAACATTGAAATGAATTAGTTTTACAAGATTACCACTTGCCAATAAAACCATTTTACACAGAATTACGTAGGAACAGACTACTCAAACTTGCAACAACTTGCTAAAGCATAATGAATCCCAGCAACTGACTATCATGTTTCAGGGGGTCTGCTCAGAAAGAGAAATATTACTTTCCCCACATTTCTATTCCTTCCAGTCAATCAAACAAATCGTCGGCTCTTCTAAATATTTTGCTCCCCAAGGGTCCTGCTTGCATGGTAGCAGGCCTTTCCACTTCTCTAAGATCTTGTAAATTGAAAACAAATTAAAGAGCAAAATCTACAGAACTATTCATGACGAGTGCATAGAGGCAGCTCATATTTTTTAAAGTAAATGTACTGTCTTTCTTTTGTTCTTGGAATAGGAAGTTCTAGCAGACTGGAGCGCTAACGTTCAGGTGGGAGGTCAAAACATATGCCAAGAGAAGCGAATGGAAAATTTCTTTAGTTATCCTCAAAGATTTTTAAATGTGGATTCACAGCTATAGCTAGCATTATTTTATATTAGCAGTGGTTAGCTTTTCCTTCTTAACAGACAACACCTTTTTCTGTCCAGCCTCCTCACCCAAATCTTTTGAGCGTTCTGACCAGTTTAACTGCCTAATAGTCCTAAAAATGCATCTATTTTAGTTTCACCAATTACCACACAACCAGCCCTGTCCTTTAAGGCATAAAATTGACCAGCTCTATTTTTTACTGAACTCACGTGGCCTGTTCAAAACAAACAGATACTGGCAAGAGCAAAATCCAAATTATACACTGCTTTATCCCAGGAACACAAAGTACAAGGCCGACGCAGTGAGTCAGATTCCTCAGTGCCAGTGAGCTCCTCAGGTTGACAGGAGTCTCTGTGGGATCTTCATATGTGTAAGCCAGGCCTTTTTCAAAAAGAGTCAAAATAATCGGGTTTAGACAAACATGTGTTGTGTCATTAGCAAAAGTATCTCATCAGAAGGAAAAAGGCAGAAAAAAGTATGCCAGGAATGCTGGAAAGAGGCAGACAGCCATGGCGAGTCAGATTTTCTTTTTTCCCCCGCCCCATGAAACTCCTTCAGCGTGAAAAGTCCATTTTGCAAGACCAGTTAATTATAGGGGGAAGGCAAATGATTCGACAATAATGCAGGGAACGTGGGACCAATTTATGTACAACAGAGGCTGGAGAACTTCTGAGTCTCTGTAATGATTTCTCAGCATCCTCAGAAAATGCTTTAGATTCTTCAGCCAAAGGGACTTAAACCCATCAGATGTATCCACTTGTCTATCAGTAAAAAGTCATATTCTATATATGTGCATTTATGTACAATAAAGGCAAGATGCATATAGGCATTACCATAATTTCTATGCTTTACCTGTGTCAGTTTTAAGCAATTAAATGAATCCATTTCCTTACAATGAAAACAGAAGTTTCTTCCACAGTTTGCCAGTTTCTTTCTAGAAACTGGATGCCTTGAACAAAATGCATCACTTCCCCTGTTCCACATTTAATTTCATGCCTCTTTTCATCTTACTGTGTTTTTTATGCTTCCCTGTGGCAACAACATCTAGGTTATTGTGGAGTGCTACAAAAGAAGATATACAATAAAACAGCCTGTCTAAAATAAAAATCAATTAACTATTCATCTACCTGGATATCTAATTAGAAAATTTTGTTTACGAAACAATGAATTCTCTAACTCATCTTGCCTCATAAAATACAACAGTTGCTTTCATGGCAGTTTTACTTTACAAAAAAAAAGTTTACAAAGAAAAAAAGGGGGTTTTTAATCACAAGAATGAGCCATCAGTTGGTTCAAAGGGCTGCCAGAGGGCGTTGGACCCTTTTGCTCACTATCAGGTGACAGACACAGACATTTCTGATAGAGGAGAAAAGTCTCATGTGGATGCTTATCAGCCATGGAAATAGCAGCTGATAAAGCAGTATGAGGTGTTTTCCATTCCTCAGTCTTTAAGTGCTTGTTCTCTTCTTTGCAAAAGAGAAAGTGGGTTGATTTTTCTCTTCAGGATCCAAAAGACAGTCTAACAGCTGCGAGCAACAACCAAGCTCTTTTCTGAGCTCAGATATCAATAAAATTTGAGGAACATCCCATAGGCCAGTTTAACAACTGCAAGTAAGAACCCAGCTACAGAATGTACTCAGAAGCAATGGACTCTCATTTTTTATTTTATTTCTATTTCAAGTTTGACATAAGAAGTGCAACTTGAGATTTCTGTTTTCTTTCACCCCATTCCTGCAAAGGGTGTGGGCTCAGGCAGGTTAACTACCTCAAACTGTGTGACTGCAAATATACTTCTGGGTAAAAGTTGGAAAGGAAACGTGGAGATGGTATTATCATTTGAACTCGGATAGAATTGTTATTGTTAAAAATCAGCTTGAATCAGCTGCCCTGAGTTTTGATCAAATGGAGCTGTCTGGAAGAAAATATACACAGAGGAATATTGTCCTCAATATCACATATTGATGTGGGGCTGGTAAGTGCTTTTTCTCTCACTTTTTAAAAAATATGTATTATAGCAAGAATGAATTAAATATAAAGCAATGAGTTCACACAACGAGATGTACCGATTACATTTTCAAAAATAATGTCAGTTAAGGTAAATATAACTATTATATGTAAAGGAGCTTTTAAAAAAATACTGGGGACAAGGCTGTTGATAATTACTTTCCTGTGGGTGACAACTGAGCTTGCATTTTAGGAAAGAACAATCTTCCTAAATTCCTCCTGGATGAATTTTTTGATCAATGAGTGATGTAAACTATCCAGGGGCTTACAAGGTAGCAAGAATTGGAAGAATTCCAGTATTTCAAAAGCTCAGGAAGAACGACCTGTGAGCATGCTACTACGACCAGCAGGGTGGCTTAGAGGAACTCAAATTCTTCAAACTTTTGAAGAATCCCTTCAAAGCCTATTGCAAATTACATCTGGAGAGTTCTCAATGGGACCTTTGAAACTAATTGCGGGTCTCCATTCAGGTTCTAAGCTCTGCAGGAAGGTAGATCTCCTAACGTCCTGAAAGGCTGAACTTAGAAGCTTTATATAAGCTCTGTCACTGTAACTCACTTTAATAAGCTTCCTGAGTGAAAACAAAATCTAATGTATCTTACCTTTTAAAATTTTAAGCCAGCATGAAACAAAAGTTAGTGCAAAACCAAAGGAAGGAAATTCAATAATAGACACAGTGATCTCAGACCCAGAGTTGCTGAGAAAGACTTTAAAATGAGTCTTTGGTCACAAACCTTGAGCATCATAAAAGGAGAAGGAAAGGATTCAACAGTTCAGTACTAGTCAGAAAGGAAAGCTGTGTCTGGCATATCTTTTGTACTTAAGAAAACAAGGTCCCATTCTCGATTCCCACCCAAACCAGACCAGTGTTAGGATGCAGAGATTTAAAAAGAAGAGGCTAAAACCACTGTATGCTCCATGGGTTTGCGTTTAAGATTTCTGCCTTGGTGTTAATGTTTTGACACCAGATCACTTTTTACTGCAGAGGAGGTGAACTGCTGTGACCTCCAGATTTCCAGAAGTCAACAGGAGCTTTTTCCAGTGGCCTCACAATGGAAGTTTGCATGTGTACACCTATGTTTCTCTAATGGCATCTGTGCAAAATCCCCATTTTAGAAAAGCCTTTCGTTTCTCCATCTCTGTATGTATTTCTCTTTTGTTTCAACAGACCACTCTATGAGCATGACTTACTAGCAGAACACACTGGTGACTGGAATAGGTAAGTGAGAAGTAACAGTTATTCTGTGAAACTCAAGAAACAGTGTAAGATGTCAATGATCATCACTGTTTTTTAATTAACTTCCTGTTAATTCATTTTCAATCTTCCTGTCATTTGTTGATGACATGAACTGTAGATAGATCCTTCTCTCCTCTGGGCAGGACTACTTCTATGTCACATTATGTCTATTAAAAAACTACACCACTTCCATCAAGAACCGTGTGCCTTGCTGAGCGTGCTTATTCCCTGCAAGCTGACGAGAATGACATTTCCAAACTCCCTCTGCTTCGGTTTCCCATATACCACACTCTCAATGGGAACACTCCCATGCATCTTATTACTTACCTAACATTTGGTGGATCTGAATTTGTGATGGGTGTTGCACAAAGAGCCTTGTTTCCTTGAATGTGGCTTCTGTAACCTTCTTTTGCAGGCAAACAGTACACCCTTTGGATAACGACTCGGACCTTCGTTTCTCTCCATCCCACTGCCCCCTGGCTTTCCACCATTTCAAGCAGAGAATCATTAACAGTACTGCGCACCAAGGGATGCTGTTTCACAGCATGGTTGTTATGGATTTGTGGAGCACAAGCAACCTGGTGAAGGAAAACCCATTAATAGAAGCATTTCACGGGACCTTGAAACAATGCATTGCTACAAAGCAAAACTTCAGCATGAAAAATCACTGCAAGAAGTGCAAATTTAGTTTTGAAATACTTACTGCACCTAAACTAACTTACAGACCAATGGCAGGTACTTATTGAGGGTTTTTAACAAACATGCAAGAGAGTTGAGCATGCTGTGCTCTCCTGCATTTAACTGGTGCTCTCCTGCATTTAACTGGTGCTCTGGACTGAGCTAACTCAACCCATAAGAGATGAGGGAGACACCAGCAGGAAAACAGAATTTATATTAGTGTTTATGATTCTTCCCCTTGAACTGACTTTCATTTTTATTTCTTTGATGTTCTTTCCTTCCTCCTCTAAAAAAAGGGTAGAATCCATCTTGGATGTTTCTGAACTTTAAGATTAAGTTGAAAATGAACAGGTGTCTAGTTTTATAGAACAGTAAATTAGTCCTCAGGCTTACACATTTCAGTGGAAAATGTTTCAATGTAAAAGAATTAGATTATTAATGAAAAGTATAAAACTTAAAAAGTACAAACCTTAAGCACTCTTTCATTACTTCTAAAACATATTTTATAAATAAAATCTTCCAAACTTTCAAAATAAATTTTATGAATAAAATTATGCTACATTTTGCCTTAACCTAAATAAGCAATTTCATTAATTTTAAAATAAATATCTTCTAACAAAAAATGTGTGAAAGTATAGACTAATATACTATTATATATAGTCTATATATAGGCTCCTTCCCAGCATGAGCCAAATTTCTATTTTCACAATGAAAGGTGTTTTTTAAAAAGCTGGGTGCCAAGAAAGGTTTTCAGAGTATTACAGAGTGTGCCATAAGTATTCTCCACCAGCAGAGAAGGTGAATTTGCAGTATTTAAAAGAAAATTGTGGTACAACACTACCCATTTTCTGCAAAGTGGTTGCAATAAAACTTGGCTACTGAGTTTTAAATGAAGTGGTTTTGTTTGTTAGGAACCATGAGAGGAACAAGTAAATTGTTCTGGTTTCTTAATACCACAGCAGAAACTTTTTACAAGGTAGAGCTGAGTAATAAAGGAGATTAAGATTTGATTCATGTAACTTCTACATTCCCAAGTCTATAATGTGAATTATACATAAAGCAAATACAAAATGCTGACACCCAGTGTTGTCCATCAAACTTATAGGGCCAAAATTCTCAAATATTAAGTACGAAGAATGATTTTGGCTGGCCAACATAAAGCCTTTACAAGAGCCTTACTTTCAGAACGTGCTGGCACAGACTATCAGAAAACCAGATTCCTTAAAATACCTCAGCTTGTACAACCACAGCTAGAGACACGCACAGTCAGTAATCACTTTAATATAAACAAAGTCAAAATAAGAAAGAAAACAAATGGAAGGGGTGGGAAAGGGGACTGGTGTTACCAATTGATGCTTTAAAGAAAATTTAAGATTGATTAGGAAATGAGTTAAGAAATAGGAGTGGGAAAAGGGAACATTTATTTAAAATAATATCTTGAGTGAGTTAGCAGAAAACAGATTTTATTTCAAATAAAGCTTAGCTATTTAGCTATACAGAACAAGAGAAAAATCAATGAAAAACCAAGCTAGAATTACTATTCAGCACAGTAGTGAGACTTCAGCAAAATAACTTCACAGCAGTTCAGCATCTGGATGGGCCAAAAGTCTCCACTAAGAAAATATTATTAAAATAAACACTGCATATTATTCAGCCTTGGCTAAATGAAAGGGGAAACTGAACAGGTCAGTAATTTAGAATTTTTGTTTTTGCTATGATTTCCAAACATCTGCTCACCAACTGCTTACCAAGTGCTAAACTGTGAACCAAATAGAGCTTACCTGATTATCTGAAGATTCCTGGCACAACTCATCATCAAGGTCATCTAGTCTGAACGGCTGTGCCAAAGATATAACATTCTTCTTAACAAGCACCTTTGTAAGACCATATGTCTTCTCTCTTGTTTCTGAATGTTCACTGAATAGCACCTTCTGACTAAAATAAGTATTCATGATAACAGGAACATCTGCATTTTTGAGAAGCAGTTTTTGCCTGGGAAAAAAATAATTTAAGTGGCATCAAATCCATTGCAACTATCGATAAACACTATTTTAAAACGTGTGTTGTGTTGTATTTCTCTCCTTTGTTTTCTACAGTTACCACTAAACCAATCAAATGTGTGTTATCCAAATTGCAAATAAACCACCCCATAGATACCTCCAGCTAGGCTCAGCCCTGTTAGGTCGGGCATAGCCCTGGGCGAGTGGAGCTCCACTGCATCCAGGGACAACTCACACCTGGAAGCGGGATGAGCTGATGAGCCCAGGGAACCCCATCTGGCTTCACACAAGCACTACTCTGGTCTCTGCACTGTCAGCGCAGAACCAAGAGCACCAGGAACAACCCCTGCATACAGTTACTGAGGTAAAAGCCAAGAACAAAAGATTATTAATCCTGCTCTGTGTTAATTCAGAGCACTGGCTCTGCTGGACCCAGCCTGGAGGAGCCTCTTGCAGAGCAGGATGTCCCTCTCTGGTGGGTGCTTCCACCCACCCCAATTCAACCTCACTGCAGCCAGCTGCAAGCTGTTCCACTTTCTCCTCTCTTTTTCTAAAAGCAGTCTCATGCTTTTCCTACGATACACACACATTATTTTGCCTGTACGTTCATTTGCTGCTGTCATAAACGTGCTCTCCAAGACCTGGTTTTGGTTTCTAGTGACAATGTAAATTCCTAAACAGCTTAACATGTGTCAATTTCTCACCTAGCAGATTAAGGTAATGGTTGCAGAATCTCTAAACATGCAATAGTTTAATGCCAAAGCGTGCCTCAGTGTCAGGATTTTTTCATGTGCTAGTATCACAACCCTTCGTACATTCAGAAATACACTTTTTATACTCACAGGATACAAATCTAATGAAGTCAGCTAACAAAAACAATCAGTAATCTCATTTTCTAGAGACCATCAAAACAGAAACAAAATTCACTTAAGTGACTTTATTGCAGGCTGTGTTTTCCTACTATTAGATTTGTATCGCTTGGGAGTAAAGGTCTCCTGCCTTGGCAGCAAAGCTGAGCTGACCTGGGTTCAGAAGTAACTTTGGGACTTCAGTCTCCAGACTGCTCAGCAGTCACATTATGGAGACGAAGCAAGTTTTCACATCCAGGAGATTATTTCTCAAAATGCAGCCATACAAAGGTAAAAAACCAAACCAAACTGAAACAAACCTTGCTCAAAAAAACTTATTTCCATGCAAGATCTTGACCATGGTCTGTTTTATAAGATTCCTTCATTCCCTACAGAGTGGATAGCTAAAAGGACATTAATGCACACATATTGGAAATGCTGCAGCAAGTTACTAAATATAATTTCCAGTTTTTTATAATTAGGAAAATAATGCAACAGGGAGATGATCTCTGCCTTTTAGAAAAAAGTATACATTTAAAACTAAGCTCATAACTTAAAACTGACTCACACACACAAATTATAAAAAAGATGTATTGCTTTTATCTGTGAACACTCACAGAAGTTATGATTTGAAATAGGAAATTTGTGAAAAGTTACAGCATAAAACTAAGTACCGAACTTCACCACGATGCCTTACTTCTTCCACCTGTAAACTCTTCAGATGCCAGTGAGCAGTAGTTCATCCCTAAGGGACACTCTCAGTCCCTTGCCTTCAGGTTAATTTGCTAACAAAGGTCCCAGTTAAGAAGAGCAGGACAGTAGCTCACGAGGCTGCCAAACTGACACTGCCTGATAATTTTCGCCATTACAGGATTAAAACTGAGGAATTACCTTGGTCAGCAAAAACCTCTCTGATCTTATGAGATTTTTAAACTGTGACTAACCCCTTTTTTCTGAAGAACAAAAATGTATATAAAGTTTGCTACAGATCTCATAACAGTTTGGGCTGTCTTTATATGCAGATATGGAACGAAAATTTTAGCACCTACTTTGAGACATCTGTGTTCAGACCCAAAGTAAACAGGAAATCTCTCTGAACACGAGACTGTTACGTCACTAATGTCAGAAGAATGTTTGCTTGATCTAAATCATCTCATTCTCTAAAAAAATAGTGACGTTAGTAGCAAACCATTCACAGGAACTCTGAGGTTTATGGTTTTATTTTTATTTTCCTGCACAGATATGTGATTAGCTATTTTTTTTTTTTTGAAGGACAGGTAGGTTTTACTGATATCCAAATTATGTGTACCATGGTTTTGCTATGCCTATGCATTCCACACCTCAAGTACTTTTATAACCACCAAGAGCTTTCTTTTGGCTCAGTTTTCATCATATCTTTAATGCATAAATTAATATTTTATTTA
>NW_010325240.1:29150-30270 GCF_000700745.2 Antrostomus carolinensis | reverse complement strand
CCTCGAATGCTGCTCTTCTCAAATGAGACGGATAATTAGCTGCCCCGCACGAATGGCGCACTCTTCTCACCCCTGATTGCTATCACCTTCTTGCTCCTGGCAGTTTTGACACCTCGTAATCAGCCTGCTGCTTTTTCTCTTTTCTTCCCCTATTTCTGATTTTTTTCTCCCCCTTCCTTCATTTTTTTTTTTTTTTAAATGCAATCCCAGTTGCCATTTGGATTGAGACTCCTCTGTTGAGTTAACCTTGTATGATTGCGGGGGAAAGGGGAATGTACGGTAGGGAGGGAAAGAAATCGCCTCCTCTCAGTCTCATCTGCTGAGAGAACCGGGATGGGGGTAGGAGCATCTCGGCTTGATCCTCCAGAGCTTTTGTTCGTAAGGGGGACCAGAATCTCCTGGGCATCCTCTGAATTAACATTATCTCGGATGGGGAAGGATCGTGTGTGGAGCGACCCCTCCGCTCAGTTAATGGAGAAAAGTCTGCATTTCTATTGAGTTATCTGTTTAGTTAAATTCAACAATATGAGATTTTAAAAGTAAGTTCACAAGGCCAGGAAGCTCTCTCTTCCTCCCTGGTAGGCAGGGAAAGAAGGTAACTTCTGAGCCTTTTAAGAGTGAATTCACTATGTTCCACGGGAGTCAGAAGAGAGCTCTGATTGGAGTGCGAGGTGGCAGAGGGAACTTCATCCCTTCTGATCCCGGAGAAATAAGAGATCTCAGTTAATGCTCTGGTGATTTCTGCGAGATCTTACAAAAACAGAGGACTCGTGGAATCTGTCATAGGAGCGTTTTCCTCTCCTCTAACAAGCACTGACAGTCTAATTACCGGAGCTACGAGCAGCTGTCGAGTTAGCCGGGGAGACAGAGGAGCTACATGTGTTCGACCCGGCGGCGGGCACTGAGCCCTTGCACCGGGCTGAGGCAGCCGTAACGCCACGGCGTGCCCCTCGAAAACCTCCCAAACAGAAAGGGGAGCGGTTTGCTTCCTTGCTTTCAAGTCAGAACTGGAGTTCTCGGGAATATTGGCTGTAAACTTCGGGGTTCACGGGTGGCGTGGCGTCTGCGCGGGGCGACGGGACCAGTGGACCCCTACGGGACAGCGGCCTCAGCCCGGGGG
>NW_010325240.1:28589-29038 GCF_000700745.2 Antrostomus carolinensis | reverse complement strand
ATTATTATTGTTAATGAAATCCCCACTTCCCAATTGGATTCAACCTCTGCCGAGTTGAGCTTGTGTGGAAGGGGAGCGGAGGGGACGCCGAGCCTCCTCTGGCGAGTGTGACAAAGCAGATGTCCCTGCTGGCAGCAGCAGCCTCCCCCAGGAAAGCTGTGTGAGCGGGGCCCACTGCGGGACCGCACTCACCTCCCACTTCAAGTCGCTCACAACGGCTCAGCGTGAGGTTTATCTATTTAATTATTTATTTTTAAACCAGACCGCTGCCCCTCGCAGAGGTCGGATTGGCGAGCCTGTCCGGACACCCTCAAAATTAAACAGCGTCCCCAGACGCCGCAGTAAGGCAGGAGCTCTCATAGCGGGAGATGGGTGGGTTCTGGTGGTCGAGGGGTCTTAGTACAACGGCGTCCGCCCACCTTCCCCCTGTCCCCGCCTTCCCCGCGCTG
>NW_010325240.1:18048-28551 GCF_000700745.2 Antrostomus carolinensis | reverse complement strand
GGTTGCCGCCGGCAACAAAAACCCGGGGCCCAGCGCAGGGCTCCCTTCTCTGCCAGCCCACGGGGAAACGCCCGTGCGTGGCGGGGGAGGAACGGGTGACTATTTTCTTTAAAGGTGATGCGCAGTTTGTTCAGCTCTTAATAACGTGAGCTGCTGGGCTCGAATTTCATGGTTGAGAGGACAAGTCGGTTTTGTGTCGGGCTTGCTGGGGATGTGCGAATCTCGCTCTCTCCTCCCCATCCTGGAACTTGTGCCTCTCCCAGGAACCACCCCAGCCGCGCTCCCTGGGGAGGCCCTTCACACGCCGCACGGCGAGCCCAGGGATGACCGTGTCCTCCTCAGCGCTGGGCAGCGGCGGGGGTTCAGAGCTGTTAACAGTAACAAACCCTTTCTCCAGGTCATGTAGCAGACATGTACTCTACGCTGCTGTTTATTGCAGTACACTCTGTTGACAGCCAGTCACAAACATGAGATGTTTAAAAGAGAAAATAATTGCAGAAAGATCAATTTCTAAAAATTAGGCAGGTGCTAATTCTTCCAGAAATTGGTCACCTGCAAACAAGTCTTTAGAAAGGTAAACTGTTGTGCTTTGCTGCTATGAAAATATTAATGCTAATTATCTAATATCAGGACAAAAAAGCTATATTCAGTTCAAATGCAAAAAGCTCAAAGTCACTCATTATAATTTAATTGAAATTACTTCGTAAAAAACCCCCACTTTTAAATTTGATCCAAATAAATCCAGACAATGTGTAAACTTTATCAAAATGCAATTTTTCAACTAAACACAAATTTAAATTGCATTGAGAAAGCCACAAAGCATATTCAGCTTAAAAATGAAGTCACTGAGATTTGGGTGATTAGGTTTTCCCCTTTCCTTTCTAAACTGTCACAGACTTGAACAATCATTCATAGCAGACTAGAAGGAAAAGTAAATAATCTTTGGTATTCTTAGGTTTAGGGAAAGTTTAACCTTTTCTCATTCTGTCCTTCATACTAATATAGCCTTTTTCCGTGAAAGTATTTTTACTAATTATTAATGCTAGAAAGGTACATGAGCAAAATATATTTTTTTAATAACATAGAACATATCCGTAAAACTGCTACTGTTACTATGTGGCAATATGATCATTTATGTTCTGTGTTTGATTACTCTCTCTTAGTAAACCATTCACCTGGGAAAGTCAAACATCCATTTATGTTACTAGTGAACAAGCCTATCCTAATTTTGGCACACCTGGCATTCAGTTACTGTGATGATTTTACAAGAATCTGAATTAAGAGGTTCACTACTGTTAATTAAATTTGTAAATTTTATAATAGAAATGAAAAACGAGAGCCTACTTCTCTTCCTGTTCACTTAAAGAACGTAATCACATCACTGGATATTAAGAAAAAAATCCTAGCACTACACTAATTTCCCCAGCCAGATTAAGGTGTAAATCCTGCAAATCTACACTCATAAATATAATCATGACTCTGTGCCTATTCAGGCAATGATTAATTGCAAAAAAAAAAAAAAAAAAGAAAAAGAAAAAGAAAAAAAAGGTGTTTAACATCACTCTCAAAGGTAATATTGACGCGTAACAAGTAATAATATGAATTACAGTACTGAGGGACTTACAGTATCATTTTACCTTGTCAAAGGACAATTAAAATGTACTTATCTGACAATTTCAGTCATCAGTTCTTGTTACAAGAAGTCTTAATTCTTAAATTCTTAGCATATCATAAAATGTATGCAAAAACAGTGATCCACTGAATTCTCATACATTAAGACTGTACTTTAAAGTGGGAATTCAGATGCCGAAGAAAATCTTCCTTAGATGTTATAGATGGTGGGAAAACTTCTCGACAGAATTCACATATTCCACACTGATTCAGTTCATAGTCTGTATAAGCTTGTGCCAGCAAATCATTGTCTCGAGGCTGCCAAATGAGCTAAAAGAAACAGAAAATGATTATTGCTGTGGTTTACAATGTGGTTTACTTTTATATAAAAAAAAATACCTGCCTTTTTAAACTAGGTGTCCTTTACACCTGTGTGGCCAGACACATTAACTAGAGAGCTCTCATTTAAAAGAAGCAAGATAGTACTTTGATTTTTTAAGGTTCTATAGACATACTATCCTTGCAAACACTTAGAATGCATTGATATCTGTTCATGATAAATACTGCTATGAGCGAAAGTCTGTAATATCAGTCTGATAAATATTAGGGCTTTTCTGTAACTCTGCATTTCAGTATTTTACTGTAGAAGCCATGGTACAGAATAGCCATTTAACAGAAATGAGAAAACACATTTGTACCTTAGAATAAAATGTTCCCTGTACAGAGTTAATATGAATCATATTCTATTTCTACTCTTATTGACATATAACTAGTTTTCAGTTTACTTACAAAATCAGTAGAGCAATGTCATATGCCTGAAGTTACTTATTTGCTCTGATTGCCTTTTAGTGTAAGCATCTCTCAAATAATCTGTTTTGGGATTCCTTCTGCCATGAGAGCATCAAACTCAATGGGACCATCTCAATATCTATCCATGCGTTCAGGGAATTCCGTACACTACGCTGCATTTGGTTGAGCAGCTGTACTGCTCCTGGTCCCTGAGCCAGTTAGTTTAAAGACAGCAAGTCTGTTTACTTGACATTGGAGTTCAAGGGACTTCAGCCCGATACATACTTTAAGTCAGAGGCTACACTAATTATTTAGCATCATACCAACTAGGAATCAAAAAGTCTCCTATCAGTTTTCAAAGTAAAGTTAAAAATTAAGTTTCATTACTTTAGTATTAGCAACACAAGATAAAATACGTAGTTATGTTATATGGCCAGGATGATTAGATTTTGAGTAAACTGAAAACTAAATGCATATTGCAGTGACTGCAAAGTAGACAGAATGACAGCAAGCTGGTATGAGCTCTATGTGGGGATGGAACCTAGAAGAGGAGAGTGCCCTACAGCTTTTTTTTTTTGCTCAGTCTTCTCTCTTGCTTCACTCACACATGGAAAGACAAGCAAGAACACTTTAGAAAGTAGTTTCTTTAGAAGTTTTAAATTTCTTGCTATTGATACTTACCCAAGAGTTTTAATTTTCAGCTCTTATTCTCATTTCACCATGCCAAACAGAATTTATTGTTAGTCCTCCCACCGTAACTCATTGTACAACTAACCTGGCCTTCACAATGGTTAAACCTTGTTTTTAAACCAGCTAAACTTCTTGGAGTCAATTTTCTGTCCATTCCCTATTTAAACAGTGTTTAGCTTAGCAGATAGCAATAGCAGATTTACTGTCTTTCATTATGGTCAGCAATCCATATAATTAAATTGCCTAATTAGTAATTAAGTGCAATCACACCCCTTTTTTCAGCTCAAAGAGTCTACTTATTGTATGTTGCTGGTGTAAATTGCATATTAAATCTATCTAGACACAGACACACTTAAACATCTTTACAGGAATGTGTTTAGAATTATTTGTTTCTAATATATTATGATGTAAAGTGCCATTTTAAAAAAGATAAAATAGTATTGTAAAAACCCCACAAAGGACATAGTAAGTTTTCTAATCTTGGAAGCACAAGGGGAGGTAAAAGTCCAGCAACCCACGGAGGCGGGCACTTAACTTCCATTTCTTTCTTTGAGTGTTAAGCATGTGCTTAATATGCTTTTCAGAATAGGGACAGATTTAAGCAGATGTTCAATTAAAAAAAATATATTCAGATTAAGATCAATAGACTATTGATTTGCTTTTAAAAACGTGAACATTCTTAGAAATATTTTTAGTGGAAACAACCCCCTCAAACTGTGAATACTGATAAACACATGCACCTACATGTAAGTCTCAGTTAAATGTAGTCTGTAAAATCCTAGGTCCACTAATACCCATGTTTATTTTAATCTGCTGCTCTTTTCAGTCACATGTTTTTTTAAAAAGTTACATCCTAAGAAAACAGTACTGAGTTTTCACATTTAGTATCCACATAGAAGGAAAGAGCTAAATTTATTTCAGGAACTGAGAGCAGTTCCAAGAACTTACTGTTGCCAAATCTATTGCATTTATGGGGTTTTCCATTTTATAAGTTAACATATGTAGTAAATACTTGAAAGTTTTATCTACACTGGGAAAAAAACCCCAGGTATATAATTCCTCCCAATTGGACCTCCAGAACTGGCAGGGATGATGGAAGCCGTAAGCAGTGTAGCTACCCCTTAGAAAGGTTGTAAAAACACTAAGAACAAGTTTATGCATAAATTTTGCTGAGGCTAATACAGTCAAAAAGCCATGTATGCAAGTATCTTAAAAACATTAGTATTTTAATCTACATATATATTATGTATGAATCAAATCTTTATCACAATTAACAGTCAGAAAAAATTCTAAAGCAAGTCCAATACACTGGGAAAAATAATTAAAAACCTCTTTTGAAGGCAGCTGAATAAAGGTGATGGATGTTTAAATATACTGATATACACAGATGTATATTTAATGGATTCTAAAGTAATACTGGCTTGTTTTGAACAAGCTTCTGGATAAGATACAACATTTTAATAAATGTCCTGTATGTTCTACAGCGCTACTGTAGATACAAATACTGAAACCGTTCACCATTGCCTTTCTTTTCTCTGAGTGTTAGCACTAGTACATTTTCTCCACAAAGTGGATAATTTACATTTTCAATGATGGCTCCAAATTAATTTCCTTATTTTGCAGAAATACCAGTGATCAAACCAAAGGCTTACTGCTGTTCAACTGTGATTCTTCTCTACTTTTTAAGCTGCACACTACCCCTATCAATTTATAATCACATACCAGCTGTTTCACTTGCTGTAATATACAATGCAGGGTGCCATCTATTGAAAAATGAATACATAGACTAACCAGCAAAAGAACAAGCTGGAGAGGGAATACAGAAGAGGATAGTAACAAGCAATGGAGTGAATGCTTCACAGCTCCACAGGAATTCTACCAGTGATAAAATAAATGGTTTAATTTGTTTAACTCAGTCACTTCAGCTGAGGATCCAATGAAAAATAAAGCACAATAAAAACTGCTATTAGTAAGTTGGTATAGAATTGAGATCTTCTACATTACAAATAGTTATTTAAAATACATTTTGAAAAATCAGACTTATAGTTTAAAATACAGTGATGAAGAACAGCATACTTTCCATGCTTTAAATTTTTCATCCAAAAACTGGTTTGCAATAGAAAGTTAAACTAAGATTGGGTTCATTTTAGAAGAAGAAAATGTCAAAGCTATCATGTTTTGCCTTTCATGCAGTGGGAAAATTGAGGGGTGAAGCTCTTCTGCTGTCTGTACTTTGTCATTAGCAGAGAACAGAAAACCACATCAATGTAAATAGTAAAAATATGCCAAATTCACCCTTACAGAATTCCTAAATATCACTATTTGCTTATTCTTGAAAAGCTGTCCTCTCACAAAGTGTGAGAAAAGCCACAGAAATGTAAAAAAATCAGTCTATAAAGGTCCATAATAATTTTGCCAGCAGTTTCAGTTGTGACAGGATGTTACACAAAAGAAGCAAAGTATTCAGAGACGTGATTGCCACAACCTGCTGAAATGTTTTTCTGCATTACAGCTACTGGGCCTTGCTTTCAGAAGCTCTCATGGACTTCAAGTAGCTATAACTGAAATTCAAGCCCAAAGTACCTACATAAACCTAAAATAAAGTATTTTAGTGAACCTCTTTTCATTTGACAAAATAAATATGCTTTCCTCCTTGATTGCTTAAACTATGAAGAAAAAAAATTATGTCTTCTTAGAGGGGAGGAATAGGGAGGGTGCTGTTTATAACTCACATGGAGATAAAAAGTAGGTATTTTTTCCACAGTGAAGTATTTATCTGTTCAGCTTTTTAATTAGTCCATTTGTCATATTCTCTGCCGTACATTAAAAACAATTATGTGCCCTATTCAACTGAGATCAAGGGTAGAAAGCAAGCAATCTAGGGGGGCAACACGATTAATGACAGCTTTGAAATAGATACAGAAGCAATTAATATCTAAATTAACTTAAATTTGAGCAAGCATATCCAGTGCCTACATCTGCTTAAATTCCTGCCCTTTCACTGGAAAAGTGCCTTGTATACACACGTGAATATCAGGAAGAACTGAGAAGAGATATTGTCTTTAAAAAAGGCTGATGAGATACCTCATAGAATACACTAATCCCATCTCAAAGATCTTCGCAAAGTGGTTGTCAATTTTTTAATATGTACAGTATTTATAGAAAGATACCTGATGAGGACCTCTGACGGTTGTCCCAGCAGCTTCTGAAGAAAAAAATACTTCAGGTACACCCTGGTTTGTGTGCTTAGGTACAAATGTGAAAGCAGTGTCTGTTGTTTTTATACATGTTTTGTCACGGGTATTTTCTATGGACATGTTTGCATGACTTGGGGGGTTTGTTTTGTCAACAGTAGTTAGGCTTTGTAAAGCTGAGGTCATGAGATCAACTCCATGAGCTTCAAATGAGTTAGGTTCCAATCTACCGAGGTTAACAGTACGGTCTCTGTGCTCCAGGTTAAAATGATGATCTTGAAGCATGTTTTCAGCTCCACCAGTACAAGGAACTGTTGGTTTTTCCTGAGTGCTCTGCAAGAAAGCAGAGTCATTGTCTGTAGGTGGAAACTTGACATTAAATTTAGAAAGTGATTCTACAGAGCTGTTGTCCTCATCTTGGCCCACTCCTCTTGGTGTGATAGATGTGATGCATGATGCACCTCTATTTATATCCTTTATAACCCGAGGCTTCAAAAGCTCTTCTGCTTGTTCATCAGTTTTATCAGTACACTGTATCGGCATGGAAAACTGTATTTCTGTGAAGAAAGAATGAAGAAAACATTAAATATAGTCCACTGAAGGATAGTTATTCAAGGTCTGGTGTTGAGGTATTTCTCCTGAGAGGTTTTTGATTTTCCTTCTTGGCTTTTTAACCTTTATTTTTTCTTTTTGAAATCAGTTTGAGGCGTAGTTCTCTTTCATGAACATGAGCTCTGACACAAAACCTATCAGAACAGAAATAAAAGGAAATATTTCTGTTCTAATAATTCTACTTCTCTTTGATTTATGGATATAAACATTTTCTTTTTCTTGAAAATTATGTTGTCCCATACTCTTAACACATACTTGCATATATTTACTGAAGTGTTCTGGCAGAAATAGAAGCTGGAACCAAACCCATTTCACACAGTGCCAAGAACAAGATAGGTGCCATGAGCACAATTTTAGAAGGTATTCAGGTACCAAACTCCCATTGGTTTCCAAATTAGGTAAATATTTAAACTGCATAAATATTCAGAAACGGGTCCGTATTTTCCCTTCATTTTGAGAATTCCCCGTTAATTTTTGTCACTTTATTAACAAAAATGGTAATAATATACATGGTTACCCCTAATCATGTGAGAGAATAACTTCAGGACACATTTATTGTACAGCAGCCACCTGACATCACTCAGGTATTGTAGTAATGTGGGCCACAGAAGTAACAGAAATCAAGCAGATTAAATCGGTATCATGTATAGCTTTTCACACAGTTGAGTTAGGCCCTTATTTAAGGATTTAAGGAAAATAAATCCGTTCTGAAATAAGTTGCTAAGCACTCATCCCCCCAAATTCCCACTCCCAAATAATAAAAGTTTAGTAGTGTACAATCAGAATATAACAGTATAGTTCAGATATAGCAATTTGAAGCCACAAGCTACAGATTAACACTTCAAGCAACAAAACTTCAGGAATGGTATAACCTAAATTAGAAGCAAGTGCCAAAATCAGCGTCTTTTGCTTCAAAGTGTAAGTTTGGCAGGTGTTTTTTGATATCACTTAAGAGTCTGATCCTACTATTAAGAAAACCTAGCAGGGAACACCCATATTACATTATATTAAATGTAAGCATTAGTAGAACCAGACATTCAGGATCTCTTCCAGTTGCAACAAAAACCAAGCCTTTCTTTTGTTTTCAGGAAGCACTGGATTAAGCTCCTGTCCCATATAACAAAACAGTATTCGAAAGTCTGAACAAGGAAGTCTAGAAAATAAGTCCTCTGACTCTCCTCAGTCCGTCAGTTTTCCTCTAACAGATATGGGGCTAGAGACATACATAACAGGCATCTTTTGAACTGACAGCTAAATTAAAAGCAAGCAAGTGCTGTCACTCACACAGTATGATAGGATATCACATGTAGTAAGTGCCTGCCTCTCACTCCAAGGGACAAAACAATTACAAGAGCCATTGATGTGATGACTGTCTTTTATAGCATTTGATTTGGAGCATTCCTCATAGAATGCCAAAACTGGCGGTGTATTTTCTTGGTGAAATACTGAGCACCATGTGAACAGACTTGAAAAAGGCAGATGGTAAACAGTGGAAGTACTTCTATGTATGTGTAATTTACAGTATTTTCAAATATAAAGCAAAGCTTTCAAACAGTTGAATCACAATAAGAGCTTAAGCATGATATTACCAGTTTCAGGTTCTGGCTTTATCTTAAATTTACTCAGTTGGTCTGTTTGTTCTCTGGCTAGCACACATATTCGATGACACTCTTCATTCATGTCCTGGAAAATAGTCTCCAGATTCTCCCTGGAAGATCAAAATTGGAAATTAAAGAGTCAACCAATTCAGCTTGTTGTGACCTTTAATTTAGTGACACCCACAAACTAGAGAAAAACAATAGTGTAAGCTACTTGGATACCTTGTTCCTCAACATATGCATACATATTTTTGTTCTTCTCAGTAAAAGCAAGCAGAAAGGGAAAAGAAAATGTTGTCAAAGAGCTATTTAGTCCTATCATACACACATACATTCAAGCTCACGGCCTGACCCTGCAAGGACCCCCCCAAAAATCCAGCCTTTACATTTCTTTCAGTTCCCTCAGGTATTTTGTGGAACAGCTTATCTTTCACAAAGGTACTGTTTCCTTCTCATCTAGGGAAAATAAGATGCTGCTGCTGTGAACATTAATTGTTTTCCATTGTTTTCTGTGTGCTTCAGACTTTGCAGGAGAATGAACACACAAGCAGTTGTTACTGCTCCTTCTGTCTGTGTCTACCTGACTTTTTGAAGAGAGGCTTGTGAACTCATTCCTTCTCTGTTTTATACAGCATCACATGACTTGTCCTTTTATTTTGAGGGATTTAAAACATTTTATCTTTTCCAGAGTATCATGTAGACATCTGATATTTAATTATCTGCACTGAGAATGGTAAAAGTAGTTCTTCATGCTGTTGTGAATTTTATTTGCCCAAAGGCACTACATTTTTCAGTTACTGATGCATCCATAAAATCCTATTGTGAAATTTCGATGAACTTGATGAGTAATTTATATTTCTAAGGACAGTATCATGGGTTTTATAAAATCGACTTCAAGGATGAAAAAGTTAAGTTGGTGACAAACCGGAGTTGTGTTCTTTTTTGCATCTTTTTATCAAAAGAGCCCTACAGGGATTTTTCTTTAATCCAGTGAATTGTTTTCCTTTTTACTGTTATTCATATAGCAATCAGGAGTGTCAGGAGCTGTGCTTCTCTTTTGGAAGACACAAATGTCTATTTGTGTCTCATTAAAAAAAAAAACCCAAAACCTACAAGAAGAATTAAAGTTACTACTGTTAACACTTACATTCTGATCATTTTCAAGTGTTTTGATAAATAAGAAATTTTAAAGATGACTCTTAACACAAGATTCTAATTGGAGCTTTAAATTATACATATGATTAGATAAATCAGTCTTAATTTGCTAGACATTTGTGATACCATAATCTTACTAGTGTAAGATTACTAGTAATCTTACCAGTCACATACCTCTTTCCAAGAAAACTGTAAAGTATGGGAGCTATTTGAGAGGAGGGAGACAGAAGACAGGCAAAAGTTTTTCATTTTTTAGATATAAATCAATAAAGACAAAAAAGTCTTCATCACATCACAGTCTTATTTCCTGTCTTGTCAAAAAGCAGTAGTGAGTCAGACTAAAGATCCACGTAGTTCATCTAGCCTGTGTTTGAGAGTGGCCAAAAGCAGATGCCTAGGCAAGAGTGTAAGACAGCAAGAATTTATGATACTTTTTCCTAATACTCTCCTAGCCTCACCTTAGAGAACCTTCTATTTGACCTCAGCAGAATTGTTGAAAGTGCTATTACTGCCTATCCTGTGACAAACGCAAACCTGAGACTTTGGTCAGTATTCTTCCCAAACCACTGGCAGAAGACGGAATTCTTGCTTAGGAAACATACTGCTTTCAGTTCCTTGGTCATAGCAAGGGGTGGCTGCTTCACCTTACGGATAAACCTGGTTTCAAACTCTCATTTAGGATGGATCAGGCCAAGAATTATTTCTTCATACTGACTATCAGACTTCCTCATGGCAGTGCAGCAGGCACCTCTGCTGTGCTGCCGCCAGTTAATCCATTATGGTTGTACATTCCTGTTCTGAAGAGAGTTAATGCAAGGGAGTTAATGCTTACCCAAACCCCAGCATTAACATCC
>NW_010325240.1:16699-18017 GCF_000700745.2 Antrostomus carolinensis | reverse complement strand
AACTAAGTGGCTATTTTTTTTCCTCCCAACCAAGTCCTACATACTTCCAAAGCCTCAACTATGATTCCATGTAGTTACTGGCTTTATTACCTTACCATAACAGTTCTCTGACCTCTGCTGCTCCCTGCCCCCATCCATCTTTTAAGGTACTGTGTAGAAAAGAGGGAAATAGCTGGTCTTATTTAATAGCAGAAAAGACAATTAAAAACAATTTTATTAATGCTGTGAAAGTGTTTACCTTTCAGGCATAGTAGAAATACCAGAGATCCCTAGAGATAATTCAGGCTTATCTGGAACAACTTTCTTACTTTTCACCTTAAAGTAAAATATGAAAATATTGATCACAGGTTAGCCCATTAATTTTGCTCTTCACCTTGGTATCAATGACAAAAGCAGTTTTTTACTGTTTGCCTGAATTCTTATTTTTAGTTTAACTTAGCAACTCAGTGTGGCATCCCTCTGCTCATACTCCCTTGAAAGGAAATTGGTTCCAAGAATATTGCTTGACTCTAATTCTGTTTCAATCATGTATAAGGTAAGATTATGTACTGTGTATAAGCTTGTTAGTGAGGTATTCAGCTATTTTACCTCTTAAAAACCAATTTATTCACTGAAATTTTCAATGAACACACCACAAGCTAGTAAATCAAGGGTTCTAGCAGGTTTTAAAGTAAGTTATTAACTTTGACTACCACCTTGTGGTTCACTCTAGTATTACAGAGCTCTAAATCTGCCAGGCATTAAGGAAAGTTTTCCTAATAACCAGTCATTAAGCTCCAGTTCCACTAGATCGACATTACCAGATGGCCTGGGTAGTTCATATGTGCTCCAAATCAGACACACAACTTGATCATGTGTCTGCCAAATATTCTGATTTCAGTGATACATTGTTTATAATCACAGACCCATAGCCTACAGGTTTGCCTTACCTTGCACTCCTGTAGACACGTGAGCTGCCTTACACCAAGCAACATGGGTTACAAATGCTTGCCACACTAAGTTAAGCAATGCTTGGGAAGTCTAATAGCAACCAGTTATGTGTTGCTGTGCTCCTACCCTTATGTTCACTTTTAATTAGCTAGCTAAAATATCTTTACATGGTCAGATTCACATCGATGACTGCACTCTAGCTATCCCACAATGACAGAATAGCACTCTGGATACTATTCTATAACAAAAATAGGGTGGCATAAAAGTGAAAAAATCAACTCAATCTTGGTGAAAGCTTCCAACTGAAAATTATAAACCAGAAATGCTATTCTGGAGTTTTCACAAATACTAAAATTTTAATGACAGAACATAAAATAATTAACACACA
>NW_010325240.1:0-16684 GCF_000700745.2 Antrostomus carolinensis | reverse complement strand
GGCATTCCCTCTATGCTTTATACACTTTAATGACTTACTAGTAATTATTTAATGCTGAAATTTAAAATCAGTTTCTTAGAATAATTAGTATAAACGGATTTGAAAGAAGTAATAATTTACAAATTTTCTGTTTTTATTTTATCTCTCCTTGGTTGCTTATCTTACCTCCCTTTTATATGCTGGCATCTGTATACCCTTTTGTGCGTCATTTAATTCTTTCAATTTGCTTTTCAGAGTTCTTATTTTATCTTCTTGGTTGGAAATAATAGATATGAGCTTCTTTTCCTTTTGATTGCTTTTGTCCTCAAGTTGCTTCAATCTCATGCTCTCACTTTCTAACTGTTCCTAAAAAATAATTTTAGAAACACCGATACAATTAATAGAATGAAGGCTTGTGGAATATCACTATTCAGCAGTCTGGAATAAACTAAATTAAGATTTTGCAACATAAGTAAGGATCAGTCTTATTTATTTATTACATTATTAATTTTAAACAGGGAGCAAAGACCTTCTACCACTATACACAGACGTAGTGTATGTAGTGGTAAAAGGTCTCATGATAGATGATTACTCAAAACAACTGTATGTTCTGAATTTATGAAAGCCATATTAGTGTTTATAAAAAATAAAGATCCTCTCTTGCTTCATTTACTATATAATTTACATTAACATTTTATGTACAGTATATTGTATGTACAATATATAAAATAATATTTCATTAATTTAAATGTTAAACAATTTTGAAGGTGATATTCTGCAGCTACCTTAATTTTCAAGCAGACCCAAGAATAGAATCATAGAATCTTAGAATCAGAGAAACACAGAAACATACAATACCTCAAGTTGGAAGGGACCCATCATCAAGTCTGACTCTCTACTCCTCATAGGACTACCTAAAACTACACCATATCACCAAGAGCATCATCCAGATGCTCCTTGAACTCTGAGAGGCTTGGTGCTGTGACCACTACCCTAGGGATCCTGTTCCAGTGACTGACCACCCTCTCCATGAAGAACCTTTTCATAATGTCCAATCTGAACTTCCCCTGATGCAGCATCACTCAATTTCCTCATGTCCTATCACTGGTCACCAGAGAGAGGAGATCAGCACCACCCCCTCCTTTGCCCACCTTGAGGGCAAGTTGTAGACTGTGATGACATCACCCCTCAGCCTTCTCTTCTCCAAGCTGAACAAACCAAGCGATCTCAGCCACTCCTCATAAGTCTTGCCCTTGAAGCCTTTCACCATCTTGGTTGCCCTCCTCTGGACACACTCTAATAGTCTGATGACCTTCTTATATTGAGGTGCCCAGAACTGCACACAGTGCTGAAGGTGGGGCTGCACCAATGCAGCGCGGAGTGGGACAATCATCTCCCTCGACCTGCTAGCTATGCTGGGCTTGATGCACCCCAGGACATGGTTGGCCCTTTTGGCTGCCAGGGCACACTGTTGGCTCATATTCATCTTGACATCAACCCAAACCCCCATATCTCTTTCTGCAGGGCTGCGCTCCAGCCTCTTGTCCCCCAATTTGTATGTATAATTTGGATTACATTGCAAATATTGCAATGCTGTAAATATTTGTGAAATAAAAAGCAGTGGCTGGCCTCACTTTAACTATCCGTCCAGTAATTAATGGAATTTTTATGTATGTGGACTTTTTGGTGGAATGAAGAAGAATGTAAGAAACATTTTTTTTAATATGCAAAAAGACAGTCCTTGGATAATTTTCAAGAAACAACCTATAGTTAAAAACTGTGGCTATGAAAACCTTGTAGTTGTCAGTTTATGAAATCTATAGAAACACTGATCTTGAACTGTATCAAGTGTTCCAAAAAGTGCCACGTCTGTCTCAGCAAGAGAAGTAAGCCCGAAGGGTTAACTCTGCAAGAAGTAATGTAAGTGAAATGCAGTGAGAGAGTCTGTAGATGGGTAGGGCAAGGTGAAGAGGAAAGAAGCAAGTAAGTGCTTTTTCAAGAACATTTGTTTTGTTTACAAATGTGACTTAAATAGGGTGAGGTTGTGCATTTGTAGATTAGGTAGGTAGGGGCTACTCTGCTAGAGAATGATTGCCATGTAGGGATTGGTCCAGAGCCAGTCTACAGAGACACTGGGTGGTTAAGCATGGATGTGCGTATATGCAGTTGACACAACAGCTTAGCCTCAAAAAGTTATACTAGCTGGAAAAAAACCCCACAGAAAAACAGCTTTGAAGGCATTGATTTTTTTCTTTAGTTTAAATTGTGACTTTGAATAGTAAGCCTATGGTAAGAGCTCCAAAGCAACTCCAGACTTGGGTGGTATCTCAGAGATCCAGACTAAGCCTCTTCTGCTCAGTGGGTTCAAAACATTGTCTAAAAATGGGATGTTTCTATCCCAGCAAAAGTCCTTAATCCTAACCCTTCTTCTATGCTTTGCATTTCTGGTAGGTAGTGTGGGGAATGTATGCATAGTCCTAAGAGAGATCTTGAAATACTTTCTAGACTCTTAGAGTATGGAATCTCTATACATCATGGTAGATAAGAGTCCAGGGAAGCAGATAAAAAAAAATAAAAATAAAAAGACCAAACAGCAAAAGAGAAAAAAATGAGATTTTTTTTTATATAGTTCTGGAAACAAACAAACAAGACTAAGATTTTAGGCTAAAGAACCCATACATCATCTTCTATAACTGATGCTACAGCACCTATATTTCATTTTCTCAAATGGCACAAGAACATTGGGAAGAATTACAGTACTATGAAGCACAGAAAGTTCAAAATAAGTTAAGGAAGTGTCTGATGAATGAGAAAAGAAATCGTATCTAGTGATGTGGGGAAAAAATAACAATTTGTGTTAAGAGGAAATGGAGACATGCATTAAAGTATTCTTAACAGATCTGAAAATACTTTGAAGAAAGTTATAGCAGGGCCAGATGCTGAACATAATTTTATAACTATATACCTTTTGCATATTCTTTAAAGACTACAAAGTCACAGTAGCTATAGTATGGGGAACTGCTTTTTGCCATTCCAGGAATGGGAAGGCAGTGATGTTCTAGGCCACAAGCTACCACTGAGCCATTATGTGGTCACAGGGATCCCAAACATTAGAATCATAGAACAGTTTGGGTTGGAAGGGACCTTTAAAGATCATCAAGTCCAACCCCCCCTGCAATGACCAGGGACATCTTCAACCAGATTGGGTTGCTTAGAGCTCTGTCCAACCTGACCTTGACTGTTTCCATGGATGGGGCATCTACCATCTCTCTGGGCAATCTGTTCCAGTGTTTCACCACCGTCATCATAAAAAATGTCTTCCTTATGTCCAGTCTGACCATTCCATGGTCAAATTCCATTTCCCACTTAAAAAGCCAGTGGGATGCAGCTTCAATTTGGTCTTGAATTCCCCAAGGATGGAGACTGCACAGCCTCTCCAGGCAACCTTTTCCAATGCCTGAATGTCCTCGTGTTGAAAAGTTTTCCCTTATGTCCAGTCTGAACCTTTCATGTTTCAACTGCTCATTGTCTTTCATCCTCTTGCCATGCACCACTGTTAAGAGCCTGGCTCCATCTGCCTGATAATGTTAATGTAGGCACTGGAAAGCTATTAGCTTCCCCTGAAGCCATCTCTTCTCCAGGCTGGATAAGTCCAGCTTCTTCTCATGGGGTATGTACTCAAGTACCCAGCTATCCCAGTGGGGCCTCTGCTGAACTCACTCTAGCAACGTCTTTCCTGTACTGGAGATCCCCATTCTAGATGCAGCCCAATGAATGCTGAATAGAGGGAGATACTTGCTTCCCTGGGTATGCTACCTGTGCTCCTGAAGTGTGCTATAATGGCCTGTTTCAGTGGCTTCCTAGAATAAACAAACTGTCAGATGGTTTCAAGGAAAAATACTATTCAGCTGACTTAGGGAATATTAACTGTAACTTCTAACAGTTTAACCACAAACTCTTCTTTATTATTGGGTAGAGATAGCTTAAACAGATGAAGCAATAAGAAAAAAGGCTATCGATACCAGAATTTCTTGTAGCAGGTAGCAGGGCCTAACTAGTCCTACTGCATACATCATACCATCAGCAAAAAACAGCTACATGCATAAAACTGTCAGCATAAAATCATGAAGTCCAGCTTTCTTTGCATCAAGGACAGGAAACAAAGTGACACTAGAGAAGTCAGTATTCACTGGAACAGGCAACTCTACAACACCACTGCAGTAGCTGCTCTTAGTCATGTAAGTAATTTTAGCACCATAATTTCGAGCACAAAGATGACTACCATACATCTGCCATTGTTCTGATTATGTCCTGCACAAAAAGACCTAAACATCTATTGCAGGATGAACAGTTTTGTATACCATATGCATCATTCATTCATGACATAGAGTTTCCTCCTCTTTTTCATGCCACAAGAAATTCTGATCAACAAACTCCACACAGTGTTTAGTACCGAGGTTCTTGATCCAGGAAAATATGACCGTGAGCATGTTTCTTGTCACAAGTATTGACTTTAGCTTCATGTTTCATGGAGTTTATAAGGATTCTGATGTCTGACTCTACTAAAAATGGCATGCAGAAGAAGCTTTACTTGACATTGTGTCATCTCGCTTACTAAGGTTTTCTGTTTGCTGGGCAGCTTTGTCTCTGAAACAGTGACGAGATCCACATTCTTCCTTGTTAATAAAGCTCAGCCAGGCTGTACTCCAAAACAGACAGCAATGGTCCCTTTGGTCTCCTGACGCAGGGAACTGAAAAAATCTGATAATCTTGTATATAGTTTGGTACTGACTACCAAGCCAATCTGGTCCACTCACCTCTTTCAGCGAAGATGAATGTGAACAAAAAAAGCCCCAAAACATTTTATGACACACCAGCAATAGTATTTGACAACAGCAGGTAAGACACAAGTATGGCCGCCTGCTAGAAAACGCAGAAAAGCTGACTCCTCCCTCCCTCATCTTAAACCTCTGAAATTTAAGCTCTAACCATGCACCTTTTACAATCAATTATAGAATGGTTTGGGTTGGAAGGGACCTTAAAGATCATCTAGTTCCAACCCCCCTGCCATCAGCAGGGACATCTTTCACTAGACGAGGTTGCTCAAAGCCTCATCCAGCCTGGCCTTAAACACTTCCCGGGAGGGGGCATCTACAACTTCCTTGGGCAACCTGTTCCAGTGTCTGACCACCCTCACAGTCCAGGACTTCTGTTAACTTTACTGGAGGACAGAATACAGTCCACTGAGAAATCCCACTGGATTTAGCAAAAGACAGTTTCAATAGGTATTGATAAATCCAGGCACCTCCAGCCACGGGAGAGACTCAAGGAGTTTCAAGAAAGGACAGGAAGAAACTGCAAAATTTTAACTTAAAGACTGGAACCATAATTTATTATCTGGAACAGTACATTTTGCAAGCCTGAAATTTTTGGTGGAGAAGTAGAATAAAGCAGTTAATGCAGTAGAGGGCAATGGCTGTAGACATAATTTATTTGATTTAGAGCAGAACATGGATGGAATATGATTAGAAAAATACAGGCTCTCAAATACAATATTCAAGCTCCCAAATTTCAACAGCTGAAAGAGTCAATACTTTATTGAACTAGATACAAGACAACTATACTGGGTCAGTGACAGGATGATGGATTTTTGGTCTAACAGATGTAAAAATATGATGTCTAGGGAACAGTTCAAGAAAACAGGAGGCATTCATGACACATTCTTTAATACATTCCCAGATCTTCTTAGTAATAGTTTCTATGATTTATTAACCCTCAACAGATTTCTCCTCCATGAAGTTGTCCAATTTTCCCTTGAAGCAGGAAGTTCCACTGGTTGACCACATATCCTGTAGTCAACAGAATCAGCTCCTTTTGCCTTTTTTTTTTTTTTTTTTTTTTTTTTAACATGGCACAAGAGTAGTGGGAACTCTTAGGTTAACTTGATATGGTCCTGGTGGTTTGCTACTATTTATTTTCCCCAGCTTGTTCCATACATTCGTTCCAGCAGTCTACCTTTTTATCTATCATACAACAAAAGTTCTGTATTTAAAAAGTGCAAAAATTGACAGCTGCCATGAAAGCAGATAAAGCATTTATCACAATGCAATTAATTTTCCATTATTTTCAACAAAAAGTTGGGGTTATATGGTTCTCCTCCTTGGAGTTTGTTCAATAAAGTACTGTGTATCTCCACTCATAGCCAGCCCACGAGTGGCATGGCCAAGACACAGCCAGAGCTAATAGAAGTGTGTGTACCTCTGCTGTGCTATCTGGACATCTTTGTATCACTTTTGCCACGTTGGTGGAAGCTTACTAGGCACAACACCACACATTAGGGTCCTCCTTATATCAGAAGGATGGTGCAAAGACGCCCACGTGCCCCTGCAGAAGCCAGCCTCGGTCCAGTCAAACATGTTTTCCTCAAGCTCCATGCTCTCAATACTTGAGAGCTACTACATTCCCAATAACAGGAACATAGAGTAGGCTGGGTCAACTTGACTTTGCATGGGTTTAGATCTCTACTCATCCCCTCTGAAAAGACCTTATTTGTATAGCACTGTGCCTGGGTTGAAATGCAGAGAGCCTGTATACTCGATTCTGCATGGAGTTATATCAGAAATATTTCTGTTCATGGCACAGATAAAGCAAAATCCAGATGAACTACCTATTGGCTGAGAGGTAACTGCAATAACTGACTACACAAAAAAATGCAGATAAAGACAAATAACTCACATTCCATTAAGAAAATAGCCCCTGAAATAATTATTCCAGCTTCTCATACGCTGCTTGTAATCTTCTGTATAGATCACATAATTTCTCAGTCTTTCCCCATGAGAAGAGCAGATAACACAGCTTCCTTTCTCCTACTTATTATGTGACTAAGTTACATAAAACTATTGCTCTTGAGCAAGCATTCAGAAACAAGAGTATGAAACATTAGACTTGGTCAGATCTCCATGTGCAACTGTAAGACATAATTTTTATCCAACTCAAGGCAGAGAAATGCAAAAATACGCAAAGATGTTCCATCAAAGAATTGACCCTTCAGCTGCGTTGTACTCCAAATAAATGTAAAGATTAGGAAAGAAATGACATCTTGTGATTACAGATTCTAGTGTAGAAAAATTATATAAAGACTTCTTTTAAATAAAAAAGAAGTGTACGTAAATGTTTGGTAACACTACGTGTAAAATGTTGGCAAAGGCTTAGTCTCAAACGAGATTCCTTCAAGATAATTAGGAAAGCATCAGTAATCCAAATTATTCTTAAATCAAAATTTCTGTTAAAAAATGCATTTCTGTGAATTTAGCATAATTAATTTGTTTATAGCTCAGGCTTAGGAAACAAATCCTGAAATTATTTTTTTTTAAATCCAATGCCTGATTTCATGTAAGGGTCTTTTTACAACCCTTACACAGTCCCTGCTATGGCGATTCATATTCCAAAATAAGAGATTTTATGTTATAAAACAGTTCCCAGAAAACACAGTAGGATGACTTTGGGTAAGAACAATGCAACTTTGTGCATCTCTGTCACTGTCTTTGCTCAATATGCAAAATCCATTCAAGGTATTTCCCATCTATTCTGCACTATTGCTTTACTCTTATTCCTGTTAATCTCAACAGGCTGTAGTAAAAATCTCAGTGTCACTTCAGTGAAGAGGGGAAGAAGAGACATCATATTAAAATTGGCTATTTAAAAAAACCAAACAAATAATCAGCATCTCCAGAGCAATGGACAGTTCTCTTTCCACTCCATCACTTTTTGAGTGCAGATTCTTCATTTCTTGCAAAAATATACAGACTGGTTGCAACGTGAAAAGCTCTTGTGAGAGAAAAAGAAAGCCCCTTCTTGACCAAGCCATGTTTTTGGCATGTTAAGAAATAAATAAGCAAGTAAGTTCCTACTGTATGATCAAAACTATTCTAGGGAGTTGGGTGTCCAAACAGCGATTGCAGTGGGAAGAATCAAAGACAGATGCTTAGTTCACCTAAGCAGACCGTAGTGGCACAACACTCATGCACTTCAGGTCAGGATCTTCTAGTAGAAGAGGTGCAGTTGAAAGGCACCAGTGAAAATATCACTTATCTCTTTAGGTTCTCATGGTATACTCACAGCACAAATATGATCTTATGCTAAACATACTGCAGGTGACCATACCTTTAAGAATTTTTCTCTTTGCTTTGCTATGTTCAGTTTTTCAGAGAGCTGGCTGAAAGATAAGTTAGAGGTTTCAATGTCTTCATGCATCAGAATGTAGGGATGCACATTACCTTCAAAAAAAAAAAAAAAAGGCGGCTGATTGTCACTGCATTTTTCCCCAGCCAGCTCCTCAGTACAAGCAAAATTAAAAGAAGCTAGGCTTATATTAACTTCTTTATTTTCTTTGAGCAAGCCTTCATATGAAACAAGCGAGAGAAGACCAATTCTGTCTTTAGAGAGCATGCAAAACTAAACCAGCAATAAAGAATGTACATGTATTCTTAAAAATAAAAGCCAACCACTTTGCTACTATTTATGAAAACCAGGAGTGTTAGGCTAGTGTGAATAAATATTTAATGAGCATGGCAGATTAACACATGGTTACTTTGACTCTTTTCTCTTATTTGCGTAATACAGTCAAGCAGTGGAAAATTATCCATCAATGACTATTTGATTTGAAAGAGAATTACCTGCTTAGAAAGCTTTGGTTATCCAGTAAGATTAGCATCACAAGACTCATCTAACATAAAAGACATATAACACAGCACTTGCATCTAAAACAACCTGACCTAAACTTATTAACAAATATTATTAACAGATAATTGTAAAATTGATATATAACAAATTTGGTTTTAATTTTAGTGAGTTATTTGAACCCATATTTTCATAACCTTTATTGGCTTCAGTGTGAGCAGGTTCTACATCTAAAGAAAATCTCACCATTTCTTGAAGAGCATAAAGATAGACCTCAGAAGTGTTGCATTTTATAAATAGATTTTGAAACTCCAATTTGTGTTAACTCTCACATTCACAGAAAAGTATGATGCTGCTTTGAGATGTATCTTGTAAAAACTGAAGCAACAAAGTCAGAACTATTCATCAATGCAACACAGCATAAAAAGAAATAGCATGCAAACTGGAGTACATACCTCTATTAGCATTCAGAGCAGCTAACTGCGATTTCAGTTTTGCAATAATGCTGTTTTGAAGCTCTATCTTTTCCTGCTGTTCACGTATTTGCTGCATGTAGCTTTCTGTCTGCAAATATAATTTAATTAGCATTAATCTTATTTTGTTTTGACTAGGGGTCTCCTATTTGGCATATAAAAAGCAGCTCTGATTTTAAAAGATAATTGTAGTTGTGGACCTCTGCGTGAAAACCCCACTACAGTCACCTTTGGCAAGTCCATATTTTTGAGTCTGCCCTGATTAGAAAAGGCATAGGAAATAAATTTTGATTTTCAGTAACTGTTTCAACTGTGGCAGGATAGTAAAGCCAAGTACTTTTAAGTACAGGATTTTAAATCCTGTACTTTTAAGTACAGGATTCTTCATTCATAGCCATAGAACATATCAGGTTCCAAATTAGAATTTTAGTATTCTTCAGCATGCTGGCCAGTTAGTTTATCTATAGAAAGATGTAATTTTCTTCCTCCATATTTTCTAACAAATAAATGACATAAATATAGGAAGCAGCCCCATTCTTCATCTAGCCATATTCCATCTCGTGCTGTAAAGAGGCCATACAGAGCCTAATAAGACTGCTCACATTTCACCAAAGTGTATAAATATTGTTAGACAGCCAGTTAATTGAACAAATGGTCAGGTGGTAGGAGGATGGTAGTATTCAAAAACTATTAGTTCATTAGCACATGCCTAATGTTGCAGTTAGGGTAGTGCTAAAAACAAGCAAGAAAACTCGTGAAGTGTCAGCAAGGAAATTTACAGGAATGCACAGTATTTTTCTGAAATTAACGATATGTCTGTTACTGAAAAGGTCATGACCTGTAACAAGACTAGGCATTGTTTTCTTGTCTATTCATAGTTTACCCATACTGCTACCTAATTCTCAAATCTCAGTCACATTTAAATCCCACACCCCCCTACTGCCCAGTGTGTTTGTCTGTAAAGCAGGCAGGAAAAAAAAAATCTACAAGCAAAATTTATTTTAAAGGCCAGGTAGTAGTTGTACTATGAGAATTTATTAAAAAAAAAAGAAAAAAAAAGTGATCAAAGAGCAGTACACTCCAGCAGCTATAAGAGACCTCATGAAGCAGAAAAATCACTGAGAACCAAATTGAAAATGTACAACAGCAATGTCTTGTCAACACTTCTGTACAGAGCACAGACATGACAGCTAAAACAGACAGAAGAGAAGATGCTTTTGACAGCCAGTGTGCACAAATTATTCCTTGAGTCAGATGGCAGCAACAAGTTACCAACTAGAAGATCTGCATGACAACCAACCATCCATCTGTATCAAACACCATCTGGCCGAGATGACTTTGGCTTCTGTGTGCTTGACATGGCTCCCAGCTCTAGAGACTGGCAAAACAAGTGGCCTATCGGTAACTTAAGTAGTAAACTGTTAACAACAGAATGGTGGACAATCCAACAACGTGTGAAGGCCACACAATGAACAGAGGAAGCTACTAGAGTAAAGCACTGTACAAAGGTAATTAAAAAACTTGGAGTTTGGTAAAAAAACTTGAAAGACAATACAAACATCCCCCCCAACTAATTATAGTATCAACTCTTCTTGAAAAAATACTTTTGCTCTCTTCTGAAGTCACGAAATCCAACTACTAAAAGTTTGATTTGGACAAAGACTTGAATGGGTAGTAATCCTTTATGCAATGCTTTAATTTTTAATTTCTGAACCTGAGAAAATGCAGAGAGAAATCTTGCAAGCATTTAGTTCACTTAACACTGATGATGTCACACACTTCTCTGGTTTTCTTCCATAGACTTTAGAAGGGCCATCTGACCTTGTACCTGATGTCTTGTTTCTCAGGCAGAAGTTTCTTTCACGTACTATTAGATGACCGAGAAGTATTAATGTGACTGGTCTTCCTTCAAATAATTAATTGTTCATCATAAGACACAGAATTTAAAAGATTCTCAAACACTGTAAAATGTGTTGCCTTTTGTTAAGTTAGTTGCAGTTTCAGCACAAAATGTACCAACACGCTACTCATGCTTATTATGTACAGAAAACTCTACAGATTTGCACCAGCACTGCTGCAGCAGACTGTGAATGGAGACAGACTGCACAGTGGATGATTGCACATGACTGACTTGATACCTGGTGTGCAGTGCCTTGGCTTTTTTTTGCCATGCAAGGGCATGGCAAGATTGTGCCCAGATATCAGAATATTTTCTAGTAGACCTTTCCCTGCTCCCAGTTCTACTACTGCTTCCATAACTTGACACTGAGTATAGTTCATCTGCCCTTGAACCTTTCAAATCCCAGCCTACCAGTTCTACAGAAGTATCAGAAGGGCTTGTAGCATCAAAACCATTCAAGCCTTCCTATAACAGAGGTTCCATTGCTGGGCAGAATATGCATGACAGAATTAGTATGACAAAGCCTAAAACTGATTGCTTCACAATATGCTGGAATACATGACAAGAGGTCCTAGAAGAGTATTGGCTTAAGTAACGTATTCCACAACAGACTAAGTAAAAGTTCAAAGGTGCTCCTTACTGGTCAGAATGCCTCCAGAATCTTTCTGTTACTTCATAATTAAAGAACAATTGTACAGATAATTATTTTTTAAAAATCAATACTTATTCTAATAATTTTAAGGTAAGTTTGCTGTAAATGTTTCAACACACAAACTCTGTTGTCCTAATAGCTCGCACATGCTTAACATATTAGAATCTTTGACCTTTACATCAAGTAAACTAGTAATTCATATGGCATAACTTCCTATTAACACAAAAATAATTTCATTTAAGCTATTTACATTAATAATTTAAAAAGTTTTTTTTTAATAAAGCAAATTAAATTTCAAGAATTACTTCATTAAAGCTGGGTAAATTGTATATACATCTTTGCTGTTTACATTAAAAGACTTAATCCTCCAAAACAAACAATACTTTTCTCAGCTTTAAAACTACAAAAAAATTAAAGGTCAAAAACCTGAAACCGACCTACTACATTCACAGCCTAATGAGTTACTCTGAAGTGTACTGGCCTGGTTTCATAACAGCAATTTCCAGCTTTAACAGATGCACTAAACTGCATGTGGCTAAAGTGAAACTGAAACCTGCATGTACCACAACCCTCCATGGGAAGGATGGCTTTAAAGATACAGTTCAGAACCCAACACATACTTTTTGCTGTAGTTCTTTCACAGCATGGTCCCTATCCATGCATGCTTGTCGATAGGCTTCATAAGCTTTGTTAAGCTGCTCTCCAATGTTTTTATCCATAATTCCCAATGTTGTTTCATCACTGAAAAGATGGTCAAGTTAACAGACCTGAAAAGAAATCAGAAAGAAAAAGAGAATGCTAGGAAACAGAAGTATGTAACTAAAAACATATATACTATGACTTGTATTAATATATAAAATTCAAGTAATATGTGCTGCATGTTTGAGCATTAACTCACATAACAGTTTGAACTATAGCTCTGCTCACCTTAACATTTAATTTTATGTCCAGGGATGGGTTTAAACAAAAGTCAAATAAAACCAGATTAACTCTGAATCAAATTCTGGATGTACAGAATGTGTAAATGTATGTGTAGTTACAGTGTTTCAGGATCAAGACTTAAAATTGGTGCAGATCACCAGTTACCTGATTTTATGACATTTCCAACAGTCTAACGTTTACTCAATTGTGAAATAACAGATACCATTAAAAAACAAAACAAAACTCAGCTTTTGGCATTAAGCAATAAAAAGATAAAAGCTCAATAACATTAGGTTACATGGACCTATCCTATTCTATGCTATATTTGAGAATGGTAACAGAAGCAACACAACAACGTGAATTAAAACATCTTTTATCTAAAGATCCATAATACCAACCAGAAAGAATTAGCAAGACTCAGACCTTTTCCCATAATACTATCAACTTTTTACACTTTGTGAACAATTTCAATAACAATTCCTGAAACTAGAGCTCATGAACTTTGACACATAAGACTACAACACTATTAAATGTCACAGACTTCAGTTTCAAGACAGAGTGAACTTTGCAAACACAGGTCCTTTGCTTCTATAGTAATATATGACATGAATTTTAAGATCAAAATCTATCATAAAGTAAGTACAGTAGAGGACAGGTTAGTGAAGTCTCAAAAAAACCCAACTCCAAAGTACTGGCATTAAGGAAAAAAATAAATAAATCAGTAATTCACATCTCCTCTCCTGGTATTTAGAGCACGGTTACCTCACAGTACCATGTGTGGTACACAGAATGGACTGCCACTAGCATCCATCTCTCACTATCTCCCGGGATTATGCATAAACCACAGATAGTATTAAGGAAAGTGGTGCAGTCAGAAGACAAGCCAAGCAAGAAGGGTATGAGGATAACTTGTCTTGGACCCTGTTCAAAATTCTAAGGATTGCATCTTGAAGCTTTTGTTCATGTTTTCTTCCTCTTGAATATCTTCCATATCATAGAGCCTGAATACAGAAACGTGGTTTAACTTTCCTAGAAGGTGCAACAGACTACTGTATGAATGTTGCACCTTTTTGTCCTGCAAACTATTTTAATGATGTATGTGTACTGCAAAAGCGATGGTATCTCAATTCTGGCATGGCTGTACTTTAATACTGGCAAAGTGAATTCTTTAAAACCTTGGAATCATTTGGGAATCCTTTGACATAACAAGTATTACTGAAATCCAAGTTTATAAGTTTTGTGTAAAACACCTACATTGTTTCATATGAAAGGTTTTTTTTTTTTTCCCACTTGTTTTTTTACCTCATCCACCCCTTTCTCCCCCCAAGAGTATCCCTCCATTAACTCGAATATTCATTCTAATACCTGGGGCACACCTTGAAATAAATGGGTAGGCTTTTTTTCAGTTTCAAATGAAGGACTGGTTTATGTAGTTCAAAGAATAAAATCGAATATTACAGCTGACTGCAAGGGCAGGTACTGAACTGCAGAAAATTATTGTTACAGCTGAACATGATTGAAAGTGTGCTCTCACATTCTTTAAAAACTTGGAGAGTTTGCACAGATGTTGATTTTGTACTCTCCTGGAATTCTTCAGAGACACTTGTAACAATTTATCTAGTAAATGGCAATGTCCTGTACATATAAAGGGTAACTTCAAAAAATGAGAGCAATGGGATTTAAAAGACTATGTTGAGCTTCCAAAAAAGAGAATGGGGTTCAGCTCCATATGACTCAGAGTTCATAGAAAATTAAGGCATTAATTTTAATAATGCAAAATAAAATCTTAATTTGAAAAATAGTATTTAAAACTAATGCCTAACTTCTAGCCTTTTACTTACCAATAGATTGAGACTGGGAGTATTAACAAAGAGTTCTGCTCTTATCTGAATTGCTGGTACCAAAAGTAATTAATCCAAGAGGCAGAATTGTAGCACTGCACCTGATCTTCTCCTTGATAGAGAAAAATAAGGAGAATGGTAGCTAATTTACTGGTAGCTCCCTAATATCCAGACTCTATGCAGTAAGAAAGGGGCAATAAAAGTCATTACTAGTGACACTTTAACACAGAACTGTAATAGGAAGAATTGGTCCTATATTCCCCCATAGCCTAGAAACGAATTTCTGCTTCCGCCTCACCCTTTCTTCTAGCACAAGCAGCCCTACTGTAAACTGTATCAGCAAACCAATCCAGCTTAAAAAAAAAAGCTAAAGGTATTTTTTCTTTGTTAGTTTTAATGTAGATCAGCTCCACAGACCACTTCAAATGGCCCATTAACACAAGGAAGCCAGCACAGGAGCAGAAAACACCAGCAAAAGGCAGACAGAATTCCTGTGTTCAATGGCAGCATTGGCTTTGAAATTGGAACACGAAGTCACAGTTATGTAACAGTGACGTAAGCCTGCACTGCCACAGAAAAGGATACTCCTGCCTTCCCCCATCTCTGGCCATGTATTTTTGCCACTTACTTGTACCGGTATTAGCATTTCTATGTTACACAGTTGAGTATGCTAAAGTAGCTCCCTACTTCCTCAAAAAAGCAGCAACAAAGCCACTAAAAAACCAACCCCAAAATTAAAACTGGAGCTAGCTCACTGCAAGGCTGCTGGAGCACTACTACCAACATGAGGCAGTGGGAACATGAGATGAGCCGTGGGCAGGACTGCAGCAGTCTAGATTTAGATTGGGTTAAACTACTCTGTAGTCACACCCCGAATTGCCTGCTGCTGGAATAAATAACTGCTTCTTATGTTATCTATCTCATATCCAGATTTCCTTGCAGTTAGAAAAACTGGCTCCTTTTCCTGCTTCTCCTCCGTAGGCATCAATATTTATCAGGGAATTTGCCAACTGTTCCTTGTCATTTACTCTTCTCCCTTCATCCAGTAAGGCGGAAAAAAAACCCAACAACCCTGAAATAAAAAACCCTCCAACCTCCAAAACAAATAGGCCTGCTATTTTAATCAGGCTTAGTTATTCTGTATCCATACAGCAACTGGAACATATTCAGCCTTAAGCTGACAACCCTGATCTTCAGCAACTGATGTTCTAGATATTCACTAGATCCTAAAGACTTTCACGATTATTAACAGCAATATGTAGTCAGAACAGGTGCAGCCATACAAAATGCTGCATTTATTCTAACAGGGGCACAATTCAAGGGAGATTAGCTCCAGAGCTGGTCTGATGAGGGGGTCCTGCAAATGTGAGTACCTGTGAGTGTAGTGTTGCCAGAGCTAAGGCAATGAGAACTAGAATTTCATCTTTGGGTAAAAACTTGAACACTGGAAAACAACTGGGTACAGCAAATGTTGTAAGACAAACTTTTAAGTAAAAAACCCCCAATGGAACCTGCAAATACTTGCTTCAAATGAGAAGCATTTTGCTGATATTGGGGGGGGGGGGGGGGGGATGGAAAGGAGTAATACGGATTTTCTACAAGTCATATGCCAAAAAAGCCCCAATGCAAAAATTAGCAACATACGGCTGCGTACATCCTGAAATCCCAGCTCCACAGATCACTGAGGCACACTGAGTTTTCACAGTGCCTCAGAAAACACCTTAAATTCTGAAAAGATAAGGTTTTGGCTAACCATGTGTATATACACATTCATTCATAATACACATGCCTACCTCTCATAAGGTCATATGAGAACACAGATGCCATCCAGAAGCCAGTACTTCTCTACATATTTATGTTTTCAAAACAGCTTCTTCAACGGAAATATTTTGTAAGTTACACTGCCATCATCTTGGGAACTGGAAACCTGTTGAGGTAATCATTTGTGAGAGACTGGTAGCTCCCTGCACTTTCGGTTTGGGTTTCATTTTGTGGGTTTTTTTGTTTGTTTGTCTAATGGCCAAAATTCCTGCTTTGCCCGACGGCGGGAAGAGTCGGAAACCCAGCAGGAGCCCCTAAGGCCACACTAGCGCTACCACCGGGGACGCAGACAGCCCCTCTGCGCTCAGGGAACCAGACGCTGATCACTGTAGCGCTGGGGACTTGCACCCGCCCCCGGCGCTGGCGCTGTCCCTGTCCCTGGGGACAGAACACCGCTTCCTGCTCTCCGCTCGCTGCC
>NW_010325239.1:0-21062 GCF_000700745.2 Antrostomus carolinensis | reverse complement strand
CCAAATCTAGTGATGGACGCATGATCATGTGAGATGAATTCTTCAGTCAGACATGCTAAGAAAGTGGACTACAGCAAAGAAAGCAAATAAAGGAGTTTGACCTTCTCTGTTGCTGATCAGTATCATAAGTCTTAAGAAAAAGCTTTCTCTCCCTCTGAAGTAATCTCTCAGTTGTGTGTTGCAGAGGAAAGGAAGGGAAGTCTTCCTAATGTAATTAAGGGACTAACTGAATCCCTGAAGCATGAGTTTTGATAAATAAAATACTACATGAATGCCAGATCAGCATTACTCTTCTTCAGTTCTTTTTAAAATTGGGGTGGGGATTTACCAGGGGCTAAAGTGAGCCCAACCCTCATTCAGATCACTCTCCTTCCCATTTGTTCCCATTACAGATCCATTCATGCTGCTTTGGCTTTTTTCCATCTCCTGGGATACTGACTTACTGACTTTGTAGAGGAATATACCTGCTGCTGCTTCCTTGCTGGTGTGAGCTCCTAAAGCACGTGAGAAGCTGGAGCACAGGATCCCAACAGAGGCATCTGTACCACTCCTGGGGCAGTCCCTACTTGCAAACCCCTGCTTACACATCGCTGGCAATGTGAGCCATTGTACAGCTGGGTGTGGGAGTCCTTCTGTGCTGCAAGGCGTGATTGCTGGCCTGACGTCCCTGATTCACCCTTGAGCTTGTCCATGTCTGGCATTGGAACTAACCAATTGTCCCCCAGTCCTTCAGAGTAGCCCTGGACTGTTCCAGTGAGGTCCCCAGCTAGTTCTGTGGGGATCTTGGATATAAGATATTCAGCTTTAACTGAAATAATTAATTTTAGCAAATGCTCCTCCACATCTTTCTTTGTCAACAGATGGTAAACTTTTATTGCATCCTTAACATCATCTGGGATATAACATCTCCTTCTGCTTCATTACAAATACAGAATAGAAATAAATGGTGGATAGCTCTGTCAAATCACTACTTCTCACTTAATATCTACTTCTAGCAACAATAGTATTGGACTTTGCTTTTTTTGGTGTTTTGGCTGTAGTCAACTCTGGGTTATGCTGGAGGAAGGTGACTAGGAAGCTCTAGGCTAGTGGAAAATTCTGGATGTTATGAATATTACTATTCTGGCTGAAAAGAAAAATATTTTTGTAGTTACTTGGAACCTACTTTGGGTTCAATAAAGCTCCAAAGCTCAACATTGGCTTTTCCAGGTGCAAGCTGGCTTTGTGCATTGGATGTCTTTTGGTCATATCCCTAAGTAAGTTGGGTGCTGGGCTTAAACCTTCTCACATTCTGACTTTCACATGCTGCTGTCCCTGTCTAAGAAACTCTCCTGGAATTAGTATGCCAAGATGTACAATCCTGAGGCACTGAGATGATTCTCCGGGAACAAAATTAGGGCTGCTGAGTTTACCACCTCAGCTTTTGTATCACATGGAAGAAGTTCAACTGTTTCTGGGCAAGACTTGTCCTGGAATTAACGTATCTCTGTTTTATTCCTTTCTGAGGTTGAGCTAGCAAGCTCTGTCAGACCCAGCATGTTCTGCTGTTTCTCCATCAGAGTTTCTCCATCTCTGTCAGACCCAGCATGTTCTGCATCCATAGCAATATTTTACAGTCTCAATAAATGTCGGTTGACTGTGTGTTTAAATAAGTAGTTCCAGTGCAACTAGTGAAGTCTGGTTTGCTCTGAGTTTGTATCTTGTATTTAATTGACTTTTTAACTGTATTATACTAAATTACATCATGATCCCACCCTTCTTTGACATCAAATAGCATAAGTAGAATTTGTATAATCATGTTTAAACTGTACAGAAGTAAGTACAGAAGTACAGAAGTTTATATTTTTGGGCCCCTTTCAGTATGAAGTCAGCCTTTTTTTTTTCAATCAACTGCAACCTCTAATATGCTTACAAGGATCTGTAATCAAAAGCTGATGAAATGTCCAGAAAATATGACACAAGCCCAATTTTTCTTATAACCCAGGTTCTCATAACACTGGAGTTTGGAACAGGAATGGTTAAAAGAGTTTGCAGAGGGAGGAAAGCACAGCATAATTAAGCATAGATTTTGTTTACCTGACCACCTGGGGTGAGAGGAGAAGACATGTCATTTATTTATAAATCTAAATAACTAATTGAAATAAAATGTGAGTATGCAAGAGCAGAGAAGCATTAGAACCAGATCACAGAGTTTAATTGTGTGTTGTATTTGCCAAAGACATGCTGTTTCATTGAGATAAAATTAATAGCTGAAATCAGGCAGGTGAAAACAAGTACGTGTGGGGCCTTCATCATACCTTTTATCAGGGCAATCAGTATTTAATAAACAACTAAGAAGAAAAACTGTGCACAATATCCACTTTTATTAAAAACAAATTGAAGTTCTGGTCTTCTGTGAGATCATCATTTTTGGCAGAGGCCAAAAGGTGAAGAAAGAACTGTACTCTCCTGCAAATCCATGAACAAACTCTTACCTCAGTATAAGCTCTCAGAAAGATTTCTCAAAAATACAAACCAGAAATAAAAGTGTAATTAATATCAATATATAAAGTAAGTTCTCCATCCATTAAGAAACCAGCATAATTAGAGCTGAAGTCAAAACCTTACAAAGGCAGTGCTTTTGAGAAGGATGTGGGACAACATGTGGGATGATGTGGGATTTCCAGACCATCAACATTATGAATTTTCATTTTCCCTTAGGAAACAACATACAATATTTACAAGCCCTTGTCAAATTTTAGACTCTTGAAGTGAACAGTTTAATAATGATTGCTTATTATTTTCAATCTGATATTCTAAAAAATGATTGAAAACTGTATTTAGCACCTTAAAAAAGAAAACCCCTCTGTTACTGATCAGTTCCTACCAGAGAATCATATAATATCATATAGCTCATTTTACATCCTTTATTCTGATGCCTAATTTTAGGCATCCGTGTCTGAGAACTGTGGTATGGTAACACAGTTTTCAGTAATAGACACTTCTGAGAATGTCTACTGAGTTCTGCACACAATCCCCTTTCCTTCTGCTTTTCACTTGAATTACTATTTCAATTCAAATAGGCACACTTTGGTGTATCTCCAGCATAGTATTGAAAACCTGAAGTAAGGGCTAACAAATACAGCTACAAAAGGGAATCTATTAAAGACCATTTAATAAAAATAGAAAATGTCAGATTGTAAAGTGTGGAGAGGAAAAAGTGTAATTACTTTTAAAAGCAAGCTTAGGGACATGGTTTAGTGGTGGACTTGGCAGTGTTAGGTTTAGGGTTGGACTTGAGGTTCTTAAAGTACTTTTCCAAGCAAAACAATTTTACGATTCTCTGATTCTAATCACTGCTAGTGGTTTTAAAATCAAATGCAATAATTTTATAATACATGCGTTCACCATGCAGCAACAATATTTTGAACCTCATTATAACGGATAAATTTGGCTGAACTGGAAGTTTAGTAAATTTGGCTCCTTTAGAAAGTAGGTGTTCTGATTAAATCTAGAGAATTATCAGAAAATCTTCAAAGTTGTGATTCTGTATCAGGATAGAGACTGAATTTCTTAAAAGCTCACCCTAATTCAGTTACAGTGAAGATAAGAGAAACAGAAAAACAGTCTATGAAATTGAAGAAAAGTAAAAGAGAGAAATAAGCTCAGTCTAGAGCACAGAAAAATGTTAATAAAATAGGAATTGCAAAAAAGTCATGGCTTCCAGTAAAAAGGGTAATTGAAATCTTTTTTTCAATTACTTTGGGAACAAAGGAGATTCTGCTAATGGGATAGGCCATTATGAAATTGCACATGGCTAAAGTGAAGATAATTACTCAGGAAATTTTCAACAACTGTTCCTGTTCCCTATTTGAAAAGACTGATGTACAGGAGTTGTATAAGAACAAGGAAGAGCTTTCTAGCCTGCTCACAGGATTAGAGCTGACACCACTGCTGATGTCAATAACTGGATTCTAGAGTCTGAAGAGCTGGCTAAGATATCTAGTCTACTAGTGTTAGTTTAATAAACATTTGAATTCAAGGGAAGTTCCATATATAGTTGAAAGCTCACCCCATTTGTGCCAGTAATTCAAAAAGGCAAAAGACATGGCTGTGTAAATATATTATGGTTATCCTGAAATCAAAACCAACGGAAATCATGTGAAAAGTGTTATCCATGTTAAAAACATTAAATAATAAGAATACAATTTACTGTAGTTAATGTGACTTTAAGGAAATACATTATTTCAAACAGGCTTTTTAAATAAGTTGCATTGAATGTGAAGTTTGGTGCCTAAAATTTCTTGTAGATATAGAGCATATAAAGTTTTTGTAATAAGTACAGTGAATAATATTCTGGTGAAAAGTTAGATTCATAGCACAACAAAAAACCACTTGATAAATGGACTAAGGATTAGCTTGATGACAGATTTCAAGTTGCTTGCCGATGGTGAATCATCATCAAATGGTGGATTTCCTAGTGAGTTACTACTCAGATTGATATTACGTTTAATGTTTTTTCGGCATTTCAGCAATGGTATGAGGAAGTAAATATGAAATCGGCATGATAAAATGTGTGAATGGAGATGTAAATAATGATGAAGATTTGGCAGTCATTTGGAGGAATCTGGATTGCTTGATGACCTGGATCTGTTCAAGGAATACTCTTTTTCAGGAGTACTGTATGTAAAAGTGTTCATCAGTGAACTGAGACTTTACACGAGACTTTAGGAGACTAGCCTGGAAAATGGTGTATAAAGGTGATAGTTTCAGTCTTACCTGTGTTTCTTGCTGTGTGAGTTTTTTTCCTTAACACACTCTACATTTCTGCATCTGTAAGTTTAGCCTATCAATTATAGTCCTTTTCAAAGATGTTTAGATCTTTTGGCCATGCTTTTCTTCCATTTTTTTTTTTTTTTCTCTTGTTCTCCAACATCGGTCAGAACATTCAATTATTCTGCCCATTCTTTTGTTTGCTCTTTGTTTCCCAGTCCCGGATGAGTTTCTTCTGATATGCATCCTTTCCCTTGAGAGAAAGTGAAAGTTTGGGCTCCCTTATATACATTCTATACTCTGATGAGAAAAATATTCACCTGGAATATCACTCTAAACTCTCCCTCAGTTCTTTTAGCTCCCTTTTTCCTTTTCTTTCAGTAGACATACTTGTTCATTTAAAAATATATTAATAGGTGCTTCCCCTGAAGTACTCCTGCAAATTCCATCTTTTCCAGTTTATTTACTTCCAGATTAAGTTCACATTGTTTGTTAACCTGGATAGGTTAACCTAGGGTGATATCAATGTAAGTTTTAAAACATGAGGCTTTTTTGAAACTATGTACTGTCAATGCACTAATTGAAAACTAACACATCTTTTGCAACGAGGTTCTAAGTGTTATCATCTGCTGCTGCAATTCTGTGCCTTGTGCCTATAAAGTGATCTTTGAGCTAAAGGGCTTTCTTCTCTTTGCTTTTACTGCCTTTTATCTTCTTTCAAATATTGGATCATAATTTAGTTTTTATTGTTTGGACAAGTGGCTTCAGTGCAGCTCTTGAAGACTCAGTTGAAGTAAGTCTGCCTGGCTGCTTCCAGGTTAATTTCTTGTAGTATTTTGTGTTCTCCATAACATCAGAATATCATGTAGCTTTCATAAACCTTCTTTGATTTGGGTGACTTTGCTTAGCAAGTTCTAATTACTATTTTAGGATAAATCTCACTCCATAGATTTTATATCTCAGGTCTCAATTATGATTTTTACTTTAGCAGAAGGAAAAATCTCCTACAATTGTAATATTAGCTTATCAGTTTTATATAAGTCAAAAAATAGTTTCCTTGTTCTTTGAACTGTTACATAAAACATATAAATTGTGTTTTATTTTTAATGTGACAATGCAGAACTTCTCACATTTCAAAATCACAGTTTCATAGCTATTCTCCTCTGCCTGAATTAACTGAAATCTGTTAAAAACAAGTACATTAGAATAATTGCTTATCAAATTACAGCTGCTCCTGATTTTTCCTTTTAGCTGGCAACTGTCTAATATTATGGGAAGTTTTAGGAAAAACAAAATGTTATTTTAAAACATATTTAGAAAGTAATTAATGTTATTGGCTTAGAATTCTGTAGAAGAAAATGTGAGCTGTACCAAGATAACTGTGGCTTTTATATTTATAAGAATCATGTGTGTGCAAGTGCAGGCAAATTAAAACAAATAGAGGACAGTTAAAATGTTGAAATGTGAATGACTCAATTTTTCCAATTGTCGAATGCTAGAAGAAAATTAATATGATGCCCATCCTCATAAAGACAAGCTCTTTATCAGGTTACACCAAACAACGTTTGCATGGATTTATAATAAACACAGAATCTCAATTTTAATTGAAAAGCAATGTGTGCCTGAAAGCTTATGGTTTTTTTTCCAACTATATTAGAAGATAAAATAGCAGATATATCCTTGCTTCATTTTAATTGACTGCAATCATCCAAATTGGCTTTCTATAACATTTCCAAGTTTGAAGTTACTTTGGCAGGTGCTGGCAGTGGGACATTATGCAGGTCCTGAGAGATAAATGAATGCTACAGGGTAGGGTAGGGTATTGTTTGGCTCCTGATGGCTTCCCTTCCTGCTACGAGGGATGCTAAGCTGAAGGAGGGATGGGTGAGGGTAGGGGCTCTGAGGGATTCCTCACATGAGCCTAAGCCCTTGATAATTTCCAGTGAGAGAGAGCAACCATGAAAAAAAAAAAAAAAAGGAGAGACACAGTAGGGTGGCTCTTAGCTTCTATGATTTTTAAGATTTTTTAAGATGACATAAAAATAAGACATTGCTCTGCGGCAGATTATATAAAGCCATTATTATTAATTGTTTAGAGTCTCTGGAGGTTCAGTACTGACAAACTTGCAGGTTCCACCTTGAAATACTGCCAGATTTGGCCCTGAGTTCACAGTAATCGAGATATTGCCTAAAACTCATATGGGAATGCAGACTGTATGTCAGACTATTTAACTTGTGGCCTTGTCACTTCAGTGAGCCCTTATGTGGATGGTGTTCTGCACACTAGGAGGTGGAGGTAAAAAATGGGAAGAATCCATTAATATAACAGAATCACAGAAATGCCTAGATTGGAAAAGACCTTTAAGATCATTGATTCCAATCATTAACCTAACAATGACAAGTCCCTGACTAAACCATGTCCCTAATCACTATATATAGGTGACTCTTAAATACCTCCAGGGATGGGGACTCCACCACTGCCCTGGGCAACCCATTCCAATGCCTGAGAACCCTTTCAGTAAAGAAATTATTCCTAATATCCAAACTAAACTTCCCCTGGTGCAACTTGAGTCCATCGCCTCTTGTCCTGTCACTTGTTACTTGGTTGAACAGACCGACCCCCACTTCTCTGCACCCTGCTTTCAGGTAGTTGTAGAGAGCAATAAAGTGTCCCGTCAGCCTCCTTTTCTCCAGGCTAAACAACCCCAGTTCTCTCAGCCACTCCTCATAAGACACGTGCTCTAGACCCTTCACCAGCTTTGTTGCCCTTCTCTGTACAAACTCCAGCACCTCCATGTCCTTCTTGTAGTGAGGGGTCCCAAACTGTACACAGTACTTGAGATGTGGCCTCACCAGTGGCCAGTACAGAGGTAAGAGAACTTCCCTGGTCCTACTAACCACGCTGTTCCAGGTACAAGCCAGGGTGCTGTTGGCCTTCTATATGTCTGTAAAAAGACCTGACCTGCAGGGACCTGATGCAGATGCTGCAGCCCAACATAGAAGCTGTGGAGAAAATTCAAAGGCTTTATATTGAGGACATTGACCAATAGATTTTAAAAAACAGTAACTGCAGAACTCTGTGAATGAAGAAGGATATTACCTCATGTTTCTATATGATGAGGAAATGGAAACGTTAGAAAGCATTAATTTACTCTCTGTAATTTATGAAAGAAATGGTTTCTGACAATTTCAGATTCATAAGAAGGAGTTAAAGAACTATTTCAGCTCCAAACATTAAGCCTTAGGTTGTGATAAAGTTGCAAGCATGTGCCTGCAACCTCTCTTCCAACATGGATCTCAGACGATGAGGAAAATAATCTCTCAAATAATTATTTAGAGCTGCTCCTCCCTTGTGTCCACACTAATCTGAATTAGTTGTCTAAAGGGCGAGAAGGTGGAGCTTAACTATTTTTTATATATATTTGTGTTAAGGAAATGGAAAAATCTAAAAAGAATTGGGTGAAAGTGAGTATAACTACAAAAGACCAGCATGTAACTGGCTTTTGATGAATGAGAAAGCTAATGACTTATTTGGGTCTGTAGTATACTACTTAATGACTAATTTTATTAAAAAGTTTGTTTGTGGGAAAAATGGGTAGGCAAAGGTGTGAAGAGATAAGTCATTTCTGTGAAAGACAAGTAGAAAGAGAATGAGAGAAAAATTTACATAAAGCTTAACAGAGAAGCTGACATAATATAATTAAATACAGTGGTGTTTTCTGAGGTTAGTAAATTTGTTCAAAGCATTTATACTTGTTAAAAAAATCACAAGAACTAATTTACCTGACACAGGACAGTTCATTATTTATTATTATGGTAGTCATATCTGCAGAAATAATGGCCTTTGTGTACACTTGACTAAGAATGTGACTGTTTCAGGATTCTTTGGAAACTAGGTCCATAAACTTTTTAAGGCTGTGTGTGAAGGACTTTTAAGATACTGACTTCAGTGCTTTTGAAGGATTTGGCTTATAATAAAAGAAAAAAAAAGCAATAAGTAAATGGATTATCATAGAATCATAGAACGGTTAGGGTTGGAAGGGACCTTAAAGATCATCTAGTTCCAAGCCCCCTGCCATGAGCAGGGACACCTTCCACTAGACCAGGTTGCTCAAAGCCTCATCCAACCTGGCCTTGAAAACTTCCAGGGAGGGGGCATCCACAGCTTCTCTGGGCAACCTGTTTCAGTGTCTGACCACCCTCACAGTGAAAAATTTCTTCCTAATATCTAATCTAAACCTCCCCTATTTCAGCTTAAAGCCATTTCCCCTTGTTCTGTCATTAACTGCCCTTATGAAAAGTCCCTCCCCATATTATATTAGATATTTTTACAGGTGCATTTTATGGAACATTTAATACCAAATTATTGACTTTCTCTATTATGAGACATCTTTTCTTCTTCAGCAAAAATCATTCACAAGTGGAGATTTCTGGAGTTATACAATTATTGCTGTCATTTAAGAAATGGGCAGATTGCTTTATTCTCAAGGCTTACATACAGGTATGCAGAGGACTTTCCCCTTTAAAAACATTTTAATTTTTATCACATATTCTTACACTTATTTTTCTCTTAGGTGTTTTATGTTATAATTGAACTGAACATGAAACTTGCAGTTAAAAATTCTACATATTTCTGTCAAAAGTAGTTCTTTTGAGGATCATACGTGAATTATTTGCAAAGATATTCCATAGGTAACAAGCAATTTCCATCTTTAAGGAAGCCAATAATACAGTTTAGACTAGAAACTTAATATGGTGATACAAATCTTTGCGAACACACCAGACATATTTCCTACACTTTCAAACAGACTGTGTAGCATGGAGTTCACACAAATTTGGGTTAAAGGGTCAAAAAAGATAAAGCCTCTCTGGCAGAGCTTTCTCTCTGCGATGCAGAGGAAGCTTTCTTTGCGTATGGCTAGCACACATATTTTAATCTCATAGATGGAAGAGATTATGTGTGCCCTGGGAGAAGTGCTACATCACCAAAGGCTTCCCTGGAACATCAGCATATTTTTCCTTCTACTTACGTATGCTATACAAAAATCTTGCCAAGTTATACTCTACTGGACAGCCTACTATTAATTCCCATCTATACTTAGGGAAGACATATTACAAAATGAAATACTTCTCAGGGTAAAATTAATAAATGAATTTTTAAAATACATTTTGACCAGTAGTTTTCTATCTTGCCAAGATTTAGGTGGAACAGCTACAGTTGTAGCAAGTAAGTATCATAGAATCATAAAATGTTTTGGGTTGGAAGGGACCTTAAAGGTCATCTAGTTCCAACCCCCTGCCATGAACAGGGACACCTTCCACTAGACCAGGTTGCTCAAAGCCTCATCCAGCCTGGCCTTGAAAACTTCCAGGGAGGGGGCATCCACAATTTCTCTGGGCAACCTGTTTCAGTGTCTGACCACCCTCACAGTGAAGAACTTCTTCCTAATATCTAATCTAAACCTACCCTCTTCCAGCTTAAAGCCATTACCCCTTGTTCTATCACTACCTGCCTTTGTAAAAAGTCCCTCTCCAGCTTTCTTGTAGGCCCCTTCAGGTATTGGAAGACTGCTGTGAATGGCTCACACATTTACATGTTACTTTTATTTTATATACGTGCTATTTTAAATTAATTTTTTTTTTCATTTTCAGAAGACAGAAAACCTGAAAAATACAGAGTACATAATTTAATAGAGATCAAGATATATAAGACCAATTAGGTCTTAGAATCCTAGAATCATAGAGTGTCGTGAGTTGGAAGGGACTCACAAGGATCATCATGTCCAACTCTTGCCCTAGCATAGGACTATCCCAAGATTCAGACCATGTGTCTGAGTGTGTTGCCCAAATGCTTCTTGAATATTGTCAGACTTGGTGCCATGACTACCTCCCTGGGGAACCTGTTCCAGTGCTCCACCACCCTCTGGGTGAAGAACCTTTTCCTCATGGCCAACCTAAACCTCCCCTGGCACATCCTCCTGCCATTTCCCCTGGTCCTATTGTTGGTCACCAGAGAGAAGAGATCAGTGCCTGCTGCTCCTTTTCCCCTTGTGAGGAAGTTACAGGCTGTGATGAGATCTCCTTTCAGTCTCCTCTTCTCCAGGCTGAACAAACCAAGTGACTTCAGCTTCTCCTCGTACAGCTTCCCCTCTAAGCCCTTCACCAACTTAGTGTCTCTCCTCTGGACACTCTCTAGTAGCTTTATGTCCTTTTTATACTGTGGTGCCCAAAACTGCACACAGAACTCAAGGTGAATGTCCAGAATATAGGTTAAAAAGTAGTTTCCTTTATTTTTCTGTAAGACAAAAAGACTGATCTCTATATGAATCAGTGAAAATCATGAAAACTAAATAATGATGTTAAATTATCTGTGTAGTATCAGCCATGCCATCTTATACTGAATGCGGCAAGCACTCAGGTGTACATTGTAGGTATATCATCCAAGTCTTACTGCCCTGGCCTGCAGCTCTTGGTGTTCTTTTTATGTAGAGCAGCCAAACAATCACATGCCAAATACAGTGATATTTTAGGACCATGTTGTTCTTGTGAACCTTTTAAAATAATTTAGCTTAATCCAACATGCCACAGAGCTCTCTGTTAGAAAGGAACTTGTAGGGGAGTGAGCTGATGCTAGGAACTCCCATGCAGAATTTGGGGAATCAGGGTAGAATTTCAGTGTGGATCTTGGGAAATTGCTTAGACCTGTTTTAGTGTCTACTGAAAATCTGCAGCTCAGTGTAGTCTACACAGCCTTTAATTCCATTGGAAAGATTTGGGAGCTGGGTTTTTAAATAATAATTAAACTTTTGTGGATCTAGCTACTAATAGATAATAAATTTTAGGCACCTAAATCCCTTTCAAATCAACCAGATTAAGAACCTCCCCTTTGTAGAGGCCTTCTTGAATGTCCATCTGCATTTTAATCTCTCTTAGTCTGTCCTTCAGTGTCTTGTAATTCTGTTTCTTATCCTGACTTAACCATCTTCACTAGCATGTTCACAAGATAAATATGTTAAGCACTAAAAACCATTGGGGACCATTGAAGTACTCACACAGATAGTGTATGTACTAGTCGATTGTACCTCTAAGCCACGTGATAATTGCATTTGCTTCAGCTAGCTTCATCCTTTCAGAAAAAACTAGCAGATCAATTGTTTCCAGAGCCGTGAAGCAACAAGGTTAGGCCTTTTGCTCAGCATCTGTGTTAAAAAGAAAATGTTATTGTAACCTTCATTGACTGAAGAATACTCAAAGCACGAAAATAGTATTCTTTATAATTGCTTTTGTAAAGCAGTCTTAAACAAAGAAACTGGAGAGCTTTGTATGGTGAAGGCAGAACAAAGATTGTCAGGGAAAGCTGGGCTGTTCCAAACACTGCAGTACAATGGAGCTTCACAGAGCATTTTGGTAGTCCTTCACCAGACCAGGGAGACACAGCTCTTAGGGTTCTCCCTAAAGTATGATTTTTTACTTAGGATAAGAAAGACTTTTATTTGTTTGCTTGTTTCCTGTGCAATTTTTGGAAACTGAAATGTGTCCTATTCAAGAAAGGAATGCAATATCAAAATCTCAAAAAGTTGTCATAAGCAAAAATGAGAAAAATGAGAAATATAGTCAGCTCAAGTAAATTGAAATGCTTTATTTAATAGCTTCAAATACTTCTCCTCTAATTGACTGTGGTTTTTTGAATCTTTTGTTGTATTATAAGTAAATTTTAAACTTATTTTTAGTTCAGGAAAAGTAATTTTAAAATTTCAAAGCACCAGGATGAAATGTTTTGATGTATTCTGAACTTTTTGTATGTCATTTTCCAAATGTTCCAAGATCAGATCTTTCCTGATTCAAATGAATAGGCATTTTCTGACTAAATATATATATATATATAACTGAAAGATTCCATTGCTGTTTTTAAGGCTCTTTTTACAACAAGGACAAAGCTATTACTATTCGATACCTATATTTCATGTATTCTAGTGTTTGCAATTACTGCAAAATGTTTTCATTGTCAGCTGAATTTTGGGACCTCCTAATGAATAACTTTTGTTTCTTGGAAAACTTTATTTTGTTACCAGGTTTCCAGTAGGATTTCGTGTCCTCTGCAGACCACTAATGCAACCACTGGCCATGGCAACCTTACTGTCTATAATGTTTCCAATAAAGAATATAAGTGTATATGAAAGTCCTTAAAAATATTTAGGCAGTGGTCTGTTGATAAAGTGTTTGAGAGCCATTGTTTCAGGTGCTTGCTGTATTCTTTTACCCTTAGGGAGGAGCCACAGCTTAGTTTCAGAAACATCAAGGGTAAACTATTCAGTTTTAGGCATTACAGCAGCTAAAAGGATCCCACTGCTGTTCTGGCATCCTGAAGCAGTTCTGCTGTACTCACAGAGGTACTAATGAAGTTATCTGGGTGCATTGATGATGAGCAACTGTCCCTGCAAGTCATTGCTGGTTCCTGGCCCGCAGGCCCCCAGCCCCTGTCTGCTTTGAGGGTGATGCCTAGCTGAGATGGGGCAGCTGGGGACAAGAAGAATGTTAGCCAGCACACACAGCACGGTGGCTTCAGGTTTACCCTCCTGTCTTTTAGAACAGATTTTGGCTTAAACTCCCCAGGATGATGTATTAGGGCAACAGATAAAGATAGAGCAAATGCTAAAGGCCATGAGGACTTGTGTAGCACTAAGCTTTATACACAGGAGCCTCACTGCACATTCAGCTGTCAGTGGTAACATGTGGTCAGAGGAGAGGGAAGAATTGGCAACAAATACAACAGGAACAGTTAGGTAGCTGTATTTTTTTGAGTTGCAATTAATACAGAGAATTAATGTAGCACAGTGAAAGAATTAATTTTAAGTGAAAATAACACAAGTTCACATCTCACAGAGCTGTGATGGTATCTTGCTGTACCTGAAAGTGCTTCATAAAACGTGAGAAAATGCTTAATTTTTGAAACCCAGTGAGTCATCCTTATGGAGGAAGTCCTGTTAGAGTAGAAGAAATGTAGCTTGAGAGAGTGCAAATATTATCCTCTTTAAATGTAATTTTTAATACACAAGTTGGCTGACAGAGCTTGGTGTAATTTTGCAGGCAATGTAGGAAAGGACAAGTTCTGGTAGTAATCATATCATACACTCAAATTGAAGCTGTATTCTCAATGGGTTTAAGTACAGCTAGCTGACATGATGCTGAACACGACTTGTCCTTTGCTATATCAGCTGCAAAATCAGCATTATGTTTGCAACTGTTAAAAATGGAGTAGGATGAAAATGTCCTGTGTAAGCAGGACTATTGAGCTACTGTGTAAATAAAGAGCTTTTCTTACTATTTTATTGTACTCTCACAAATAAAAGAAAAAAACTGTTAAAATATCTAACACTGAGCTCACATTTCTAAAGTAATTTTGAAAAATGATGTGACAGATGTTAACAAATCTGCTTTTGGCTTTGCTGCTGTATAAAGTAATATATCATAAAATGACCAGAAGATAGAGTGCCTTAGTCAATTTCTTAGGCAGTATTCTGTCATGAGGTTTCCCTCTCATAAAGACTCATACACCAAACATATTCATAGAGCTGAGTCTTTCATATTCACACTTAACCAACCTCTTACATTACAAAAGTAGCTTCTTCCTTCTTTGTGAATATTTAATAACAAGCATTGTACTGCAGTCAAATCTTAATTTTTGAAGAATTCATTATGTACAGAAAATATTTTAGGGGACATATACTGAAAGAGTATGAAGGAACTAACCACAAAATTAAATGAATTTATGTTTATGTATTATATTTTTTTCTCTAAACTCTAATGAAATGGTTTGGGAAATACTGATGTAGATTTTGAGATATGTTAGAATATTTTAAGTTAGTTCCAGTACATTGAGCAAAATAATTTTGTTAATGGTAGTGAGACCTCCTCCAAATCAAATCAAACAACCCTAATTTTCATTTTAATCTATAAGAAAACACCATAAAATTCATACAAATGAATTTTAAAATTATTTGGTAGATTTTAGTGATCTAATTTCTATTTACCAGAAAACCCCATCAGGAAGTTGTTGCTTTGCAAAATTGGTATCAACATTTCAGTCCACTAAAATCTGTTCAAGGCCGTAGAAAACATTAACACCCTAATCAGAAAGATGGATCGGGAATCTTTCCCTCCCCTTTTTGTCACAGTCTTCAAGCTCCAGGTATCTTTACTTTTCTTCCTCTTCTCCTCCCAAAGAGGAGAACTCTATCTGCTCATCCCTTCTTAAATGTGAAGACCCTCAGACTGCTCCGTCGCATCTCAGCAGCCTTTCTGTCTTCTTTCTGCTCCTAGTCTAAAAACAAGAGGACTGGTATAACTCTTCTACACTACTCTTGGTACTGAGAGAGTTGTACAGATTGTTTTTTTGCCTCTTAGCCCAAGATTTCCCCTCATTTTTTGGCCCCTGTTTGATCTTTTGGTTCTGTATTTGCAGTGCTTGTTTTTAGTCCTCTTTGAATAAATGCAAATAGCTTGTTATGGTTCCTCATTCTTCAAAAGCAGAACAGCAGCAGATAAGCAACATCTTTGCCTGTATACATCATTATTGACACAGCTGTATCGGCCATGCTTAAGCAGTTCCACGGAGAAGTGGCATCTTAATGTATTCTATGACTTCCTGCCCTTCAACAGCTATTCAGACTTCCTTCATGACGAAAGTTTTTTTGTTTAGGAAGCTGTCAGGTTCCTCTACATGTGTGTTGGGGTTAGCTATGCCTCTGCAGATGTCCCAACCTGACAGGCGCTCTTCTGCGGTTCCCTAACAGTGGGGAAGAAACATCTTTCAGAGGTCAGATGTGCTGGGCTTTCTCCTTGGCAAAGGAGCAGAACAGGAATTACCCCTGTGGAGCCTTCCAGACTGTAAAACCAAACAAATTTACTGCTGTAGCACTCAATCTTTTGATGTTAAAGTGATCACTCCCTGCCAGGACTTCAGTGCCTCATTCCTCTTCCTGGGGCCGACCTCCTCTGTAGTACTTGCATCAGATGCATCTAATGTCCTGGGCACTGCCTGATCCCTCTCACTACCTCCCTTGGCATTTGCCAAATCACCCACACTGTCCATGTTAATACTGGGAGTCATACCCAGTAACTTTGAAGCCCTTAAGCACAGTTTCCTCTCTCCAAATGCACCATGGTAACCCTCTTTTCTACATCAGCATAGCTGTTCTATGTCTCTGCAGACTTAATCCATGTGCTGCTGCTTCCCTTTTTCACCCTTCCTCATCTTCCACAAAGCACCCTGGAGATAGTCTGCAAGCAGTGGGATCTCCAAGTCAGAATAGGTGGTAAATGCTCTGAGTCTGAATTATCTGTATCACATTTTTAAACAGAACTAGAAAACTAGCAAACATTAGGAGGAAAGTTCAGAAGGAAGGCACCTGAAGCTTAGTCAGACTGCCTGCCAACCTTAACATGCAATTATCCTTGTTTGAGACAAGTCCTAAGAGCTGATTTTAACCCTTTTTTACAGGAGTCTCTAATCCGGTAACTCCAAGTGCTGTGGAAAGCTCCTTCTCTGACTTTAAGCTTTGTGTGTGAATACAAATGAGCTTGTGTGTCTTCATTCCTCTATATCACAACAGGTCCTTTGAGACTTTGTTCTTCCCTTACATTCAGCGTTATGACTGAAGTCTTTGCAACTTCAGCCTGATAACTCATAAGACTTTCAGGGTTTCCATTGCCTCTTTGGGATCATCTGCCAGTAAGAGTGGATCTAATGAAGCTCACGTAAATAATAAGGTTAAGCTAGGCCAAGCTCAAAGGAGACAGTGGTGGCTTCCCCTGAAAACTCTGGTACTTCTTAAGCTGCATCTATCTCTAGCAGCCCATTGTCAGCACTAAGACAACTCCAAGAAAGGGAAGAGAGGAATTCAGAAATGTTCCTGTAGCTCTAAATCTTGATGAGACTGATCCAGTGATTTTTTGAGAGTGATCAACAGATACATGCTGTGAGAGGAGTGTGAAACGGTTCACAGGACATAAGAATAGGAGAGGAGGCACTGGATGTAAGGCTAGCTCTTGGTCAGAGAAACATTTGCTCTCCTAGATCTCCCACAACAATGATTTGTGAATGGGTTAGAGCCATCAGTCAGGTGAAGATTTCCTTGTAGATGGTGTTTTTCTTGACCCTGAGACACACCAAAGGCCTGTAATCTGGTAGTGTATGTGTATGTCTATTGCCAGTTTTCCCACTCCCAAGTGTGGACACAAGGAAATTGGTATCCCTGAGTAAGTTTCCTCCATCTGCCATGTATGACCGACAGAACTGATGGGAAAGTTCACTTCACTTGTTGGATCAGAGGGGAAGGAGAGGTATAGCAGCTCTCTCCTCCTGTGCCTATTGTGGTCCAGTCTGGGTCTTGACGATCAGGACTAGCTTGACTGTCTGGAGAAGAAGTTGTTTTGGGGTCAAGAAGATGAAGGAGGATGAAGAGCAAGAGCAATGTATGACTAGTCTGATTCCTTCATTTAGCTCATATCCTCTGCTGTTCCCAGTCCTCTGGCTATGCAGGTGTCATTGATTGTGAGAATTGGGTCAGACCATGGCTTTAAGGCTCTGCAAGTCTGTGCTTAGCTATTCTGGTTTTAAATCTAGCAATAAATCAAAACTATTTAATTAATCTTACTATATATTTCATAAGTATTCTGGGTGTGAAGTGACTTAGACCTTAATACTTAACCATATACCTTATAAACTGTATCCTTCTTAAAGACCACCCTAAAATTTCTGTTTCAAGTCTCCATTTCACATACATATTTTCAGAATTGGAAGATAGGAATAATTTAAAGTTTGTTTGAATAAATCTAATTGTGCATAAATATATTTTAGAATAGTCTTATAGTTCACTTTTGAATTTAATTTTTACTCCCTTTTAAAATATTTGTCTTGAAAGAACATCATAACAGTCTCTTTAGCTTTCTCCTTTCTGTCTTGAGTGCTGGTGACTGACAGATACAACCTTAGATGCAGATTAGCAGATTTTGGCCTGGGATCCCCATCAGTGTAGGCTACTATATTGAACTTTTCACCACAGCTAGAACATTAATAACTTGTGCTTTCAGGAATTAAATATTGTATTCACAGTTTATTTGATTCTTTTCTTATTGGTTTTCTTTGGACAAAAGGAACTATTGTAATGGTCCAAGTACAGAATGATAGAGACTTTTTTTTTCCCTTTGGATTATTTTTGACAGCCTTTCTGTTTTTGTCAGATTGTTCAATGTATCACTTTCCTCACATGAGAGAAAGCAGTTATTATGTTTTACTTACCAATGGTGCAGAAAATGACACAAATGTTTTGCTTACTGAGCATTCTTAAAGTTCTCCCTGAGCATTAGGCATTTATAAAAATAGGGTATTACTTTTGATTAACACCAAGAGATTTTTTTTCTTTTTCTTTAAGATGCATCTATTTTAGGTGCAAGTAATTTAGAACAGTGTCATTATTAAAATAGGTGAGAGATACTATTGATCAGAGAAACACATGCAGTAAGTATTCTGGTGTCAATATGAACATAAGCTTGTTACAGAGACCTCTTGTTGGCAAGCTCATTTTTAAAAAGTCATTATTATAAATTGCTTCAACTAGTCAGATCATATAAAATCTACTTGTACTGTAATATTCCAGATGCTTGATTACTGTTCTTCAGTGTAGCAAGTTGCCAATTTCTCCCTCCTGAGAATGTGTGACAGATTGCAATACAATCTGTTGATGTTCTTGCTTGTAACTAAAGTACATCATTGTCACCCATGCTAAATAGCTGGGACATATACTGTAAATGTATAATTTTGTGAAATATATGCTAGTGTTTTGTGTTCCATGAATTTCAAATGGTACATGACAATACACTTGATCTGGTGAGGAGGAGAATCAGAGGCAGAGGAAAACAAAGCAGATAATTAGAGCAGCAAAATGTAGTGAATAGACGAATTCTATGAACAATACAGGTTAAATTGTCTTTGATGTGTGTACTGGTGTTTGGAGAAAGACAGGAAAAGAATAGAGGAAACCATATACTTATGTTGGTCCCTACCCTCCATTTTCTGTTCCAAAAGGTCCAAGCACAACAGCCATCCAAGTACAAAGTTGCAAATGGCCTGAAAGTGAGTGTCAGGAAGGAAGGAAAGTCACACACTTGTGCTGCACCACCTCACTGCAGCTTTCACAGAGGTGCAAAGGTGTGACATGGTGTGTACTATCTCTTTGTGTGCTCTGGTCTATGAAGGCAGGAAGAAGACACTTTCGCTACCTAATGTCATGCTTGTGCCATGGGGGTCAAAAAAAGAATTTGTGGTGGATTAAAAGAGTGATAAACATTACAGCCAAGTCAATGACTGGCAATAAATAGGGAAATGTGGATTGTGTGTTCTCTCCCTTCACCTGTGGAGGAAGATCAGGGGCAGAAAGGCTTTTTTTGTGTCTCCCAACATCATAATTTCTTTCTGCATCTTACCCCCTCAACTTCCTTTCTCATCATAGCCTTTCTTCATTGAAGTTCATTAAGGTTTCAGCTCAGGGAAGCATTTGAACATTAAGCACATAGCCACTCAGCAAATGACCTAGCTGCCTAAAATATAGATTATCCCATCTGGTCCTCTCAACACCTCTCAATTATTCCTGTTTCAGTTTCCTCTCCTAGCACTTTGGTCATGAGGCTGAAGACCTAGACCTGCACCAGCTTTGTGTGCTGCCACTATGTCATACCTTGGTAGCAGTTATATCTCAGCATGGGTTTCATGTGTAGCTCCATCTAACAGTGACTGCCTCTGAAAGCGGCAGTCCTGCTCCCCCTGTCTGTCTTTGGGCCTGTCCCCTTGACTGGAAATTGCACTTGTGCAGCTGCAGGGTTCAGCTGGCTCATACAGCAGAACACCACCCTGCAAAATCATACCTTATTTTTGTTGGCTCCATCACTTTTGGCTGTGCAGACCTGGGGTCAGACTCAAGACAGATTTAGCAACCTACCCCTGCAGTCAGGGCAAGTGTTTTGGGAGTGGGGCTGCCCATTCCAGGAGTGCCAGTTCAGATGGACCCTCAGATTTCCCAGTGGGAGATAGTAGAACTTCCTTCCTTCCTGCACATAGTGCTTCTGTGTTTGTGGATGCAATGTGCCTCACAGTCATGAGATATTAATGTTTGGTTACTACATCAAAGAGAAAAAACTTGTGTTATCCACATTTTAAATGCATAAATAAGGGTGTATGACAGGAACTCTCCTGTGGTCTCTGTAGACCACACATCTACCTGAAGATGAGTCTTGAAGTAAGAGAGAAAGCAATAAAATAAGACATGATGGTTTTAAACCTTTTTCCTTTTAACCACAGTTTCCCCTTGTCTGCTTTAGCTGACTGTTTTCCACTGCTTTGGGGTTTTTTATTTTTATTTTCCCCCTTCCATGTTAATTTTGGAATACCTGGATTAACAGAAGAAACAGAAAAGCTGAGTTGGTGGCTTTACTACTAGTCTTCTACTAAATGGCTTGGAGAGATAAAATCATCTGACAGAAACTGTCTCTTGGAACTTAAGTGTAAGATCAGGCTCTGACATAGTGAAGGGCATGAGACACGGCTGCTCTATTAAAACTCTAAATAGGGCATGCCCATTTGAAAATGTACTTTATGGAATTCTCTGGAAACAACATATAGTTATCTCAGGCTATAATTTGGTCTGAGGAGGTACATAACTTTATATTAATTCACTGCTCTATTAATTACACTGAAAGTGTTATTTTTTAAAAGTGTCACTTTGAAAATAGCCTTTGTTCTTAATTGTATTTGATTCCAGTAGAGAAGCTTTGTAATTTCCTTGGTGTATGAGGTAGCTGTGATACACATTGAAACAAAAAACTGGTTTACGAAAGGTGGATATATCTGAAAGGAATTACTAGATTCTGCCTGCATCTTTGAAAGGAGCACATAAAGTCAAATAGGCAGCCCTGCTTCCCTGGCAGTTTGTGAAGACATACAGTGAGAACAAGATTAACTTTTAAGTAAGTGTGTTGCTCAGGTCATGTTCTCCTATCTTTGTTTGTGCTGAATAATACCTTGCACTAGGAAGTCAATTATTCCCATGTTGCAAAACCAGTAATTTGAAAGGTGGCAAAACTGGTAGGTTACTGCACAGGCAGATATTACTTACATGGTATTGTTAGTTTTAGGAGAACTAGGAGTACTTTTAGTCTAAGGAGCATGGATATAGTTTCTTGGATAGTATACTACAATAGTTTATAATTAAAGTATTTCTTCTAAATAGAATCATAGCATCATAGAATCATAGAAT
>NW_010325238.1:0-7781 GCF_000700745.2 Antrostomus carolinensis | reverse complement strand
GGGGGGTGGGAGGGTGGGGGGGTGGCCGGGCATCCCTCCCCACTGCGAAAGGGTTGAACCGGGGAGCTCGGGGTGAAGGAAATCCCCTTGCCCAGGATTTTTGCCTTTCAGCTGTGTTAAAACTCCCATTCCAGCCTCATTTTTCATCCCCCTCCTTCCCATCTGGTTGCACCAGGCTGGGTGAATGCTGTCCCCTGCTCCCTGTGCCCAGGGGACAGTCAGGGACCCCGCTGGGCTTTGATCAGGGAAATCCACACCCCTTTGGATCCCACTCCACCCTAAAAAACCCACCCTCCCTACTTTTTATTAACCCACCGGGAATCCTCACCAACAGGTGACTTTGAAAGGAGAAAAGGAGGCTGAGGGGAGACCTTCTGGCTCTGTGCAAGTCCCTTGGAGGAGGGTGGAGAGAGGTGGGGGTGGGTCTGTCCAACCAAGGAGCCAGGGACAGGCCAAGAGGAAATGGGCTCCAGTTGTGGCCAGGGCAGTTGAGATGGGATGTGAGGAAGAATTTCTTTGCTGCAAGGGTTGTGAGGCATTGGAAGGGGTTGCCCAGGGCAGTGGTGGAGTCCCCATCCCTGGAGGGATTGAAGAGTCGTGTAGACATAGTGCTGAGGGACATGGGTTAGTCATAGGGGACTTGTCAGTGTTGGGTTCATGGTTGGACTCCATGATCTTCAAAGGCTTTTCCAATCCAGGCAATGCTGGGGTTCAGTGATTTGAACAGTCACATTTAAGAGAGGGAGAAGTCCATGCTTGCACAGGGTTGATGTTTTTCCCTCCATCCATTCCCTCTGTAGGACTTGCAGAGCATCTCTCTGTGAGAGGCTGGCGTGGCTGTTTATCATTTCCTTCGGGGCTGGTTGCTGGTGACAAATCAGTGCATCCACATTTGCTGTAGCAGGAGTGGAACCAGTGTAAACACCTCCCTGGGGACCACAGCAGCGGGATGGGGGGCAAAAAAAGCTCAATCAACTTGCCTTGGGAGAAAAATACCTCTCATGACAGTCCTGCAGGAAAATTGTCAATATTTTTATTGCTGATAAGGATCAGGGAGTTTTCCAGAGCAGCCATGCAGAGTTCTTGCTTGGTTTTCCATTGGTGTATTTATCCTGAGCTGAGGTGAAGATGACCAAGCCACCAAAACGTTACAGACCTCTTTAGGAGATGTTCTCAGAAGTTTCTTTTTTGATAGAAAAGGTGGAACTCAACATTTATAGCACACACCTGAGCTAGAAAGGGATGAAATCAAGCTGGAGGCTGAGACAACCACTTGACTGTGATAAACTTTTGGTAGAAAATGAGGGAAAACAGAGTATCTCAGTGTAGCACAGATCCCTGAGAGGAGCAGAGATCTCCACCACGTACCTGCTCGTTTACAGCTGCGTTTAAGGGAGAGACAAAGAGCAGATCTCTGGGAAACAAATATAGAATCATAGAATGGTTTGGATTGGAAGGGACCTTAAAGCTCATCCAGTCCCAACCCCCCTGCCAGCAGCAGGGACACCTTCCACTAGACCAGTTGCTCAAAGCCTCATCCAGCCTGGCCTTCAACACTCCCAGGGAGGAGCAGCCACAGCTTCTCTGGCCAACCTGTTCCAGTGTCTGACCACCCTCACAGTGAAGAACTTCTTCCTAATATCTCATCTAAACCTCCCCTCTTTCAGCTTAAACCCATTTCCCCTTGTTTTGTCATTAACTGCCCTTATGAAAAGTCCTTCCCCAGCTTTCTTGTAGCCCCTTCAGGTACTGGGAGGCTGCTATAGACTTAATCACTGCATCAAAATAAATGTTACTAAACCATCTACCGGCTGAAACATTGGTGAGAAATTTAACCCAAACCCTCCTCTTTACCCCTTAGTGCTAAAGATACAGCAGAATTTTAAGATAATCAAGGGAAATCTCCTCATCTGGCTGTTGCAGTCGTTACAAAGCGTTTCCAACTTTTTAATTTGCATGACTTCATGGTGTTGCAGACAGCACAATCATTCCCGTCACCCGACTTGCAAGGAGCGTGCTGCACGTTTGGACATTTTTTTTGAGAGCAAGAGCCATTAGGCATTCTTTATTAATTACAGCAAACACCTGAGGAGTCACACATTTACATTCACCTTTGTCAGCAGCCACAGCTTTTTCCAACACGTAAATCTGAGCCGTGGCAAACGCCTGGTTCTGTGATAAAATTGCAGAATATTCAACCTCAGCCCAGGAGCACACGTGGCCCCTACCCCAATAAAGTGCTTGTCAATTTAATCCCTACAGAGACACTTCATTTCAGGGTTGGGAAAAGGGTTTTTCCTATGCCGTGAAGCAGAGATGCTCCCACATGTCCAGTCCATCCTTCACTGTGGCCTCTCTCCCTCTCTGGACCAGGGGGGACTTTGGGACTGATCACAGGGAATGGGAGGGACTGGGGATGTGTCTTATCTTCCCCCTGCACTGGGTACTGGTGAGGCCGCAGCTGGAGTGCTGGGTTCAGTGTTGGGCCCCTGAGTCCAAGAAGGACATGGAGGTGCTGGAGCGTGTCCAGAGAAGGGCAACGGAGCTGGGGAAGGGTCTGGAGCACAAGTGTGCTGAGTTCCCTTGTGGCTGAGGGAACTGGGGGTGTTGAGCCTGGAGAAAAGGAGGCTGAGGGGAGACCTTGTGGCTCTGTGCAAGTCCCTTGGAGGAGGGTGGAGAGAGGTGGGGGGGGGTCTGTTCAACCAAGGAGCAAGGGACAGGACAAGAGGAAATGGGCTCCAGCTGTGGCCAGGGCAGTTGAGATGGGATGTGAGGAAGAATTTCTTTTCTGCAAGGGTTCTGCGGCATTGGAAGGGGTTGCCCAGGGCAGTGGGGGAGTCCCCATCCCTGGAGGGATTGAAGAGTCATGTAGACACAGTGCTGAGGGACATGGGTTAGTCATAGGGGACTTGTCAGTGTTGGGTTCATGGTTGGACTCCATGATCTTGAAGGGCTTTTCCAATCCAGGCAGTGCTGGGATTCAGTGATTCTGCAGTCCATCGGTGGGCAGGAGGATGACATCAGGGGGCAGAAGCACCTCTTAGACACCAATAAGGGCTCTGTCATTAATCTCATCCCTGTGTTTCGTGGCACAGATGGAAGAGCTCACTTTCAGTCACACTGGGAGTGGTGTTTGGGCAGGTATCTCCCACCTGGCTCCTGGGTGCTGCAGGTACCTCCTGCTTTATAAAGCCAGGTCTTCCTGCCCAGACTGTACCTCTGTCCCTTTAGACACGTGTGTAAAACTAGGACCTGTGTGTTTGAGGCACAGGAACCTCATGGTGAACATACCTTTTTCAGATCACTGCACACATCATTTCAAGAAGATTTTTAGAAAAGCTCCTGGAGAACTGCTGGGAGAGCAGCTGGGAGAGTCTGTGCCATCAACAAGCAAAGCCTCAGTTGCTGGAACACAAAATCTACCACGGGACAGTGCTGAGGTGTCAGGAAATGGGTGTGTTTGGGATGGAACCAGTGCAGATACCCCGAGGAGGGCTCTGGCTCTTGTTGGCTTGAAGACAGTAAAACCAGCTGAGCTGCTTCTTTGTGCTTGTCCCTTCTTTATTCACAGAATCCCAGAACTGCCTGGATTGAAAAAGCCCTTGAAGCTCATGGAGTCCAACCATGAACCCAACACTGACAAGTCCCCTATGACTAACCCATGTCCCTCAGCACTATGTCTACACGACTCTTCAATCCCTCCAGGGATGGGGACTCCACCACTGCCCTGGGCAACCCCTTCCAATGCCTCAGAACCCTTGCAGCAAAGAAATTCTTCCTCACATCCCATCTCAACTGCCCTGGCCACAACTGGAGCCCATTTCCTCTTGTCCTGTCCCTTGTTATTCAGTTTACATGGCAGAATTTATTAAACCACCAACACTTGAGGGGACTTTTGTTGATGTGCTTTCCCATTTCTCCATGTTTCCATCCATGAAATCCACAGAGGAGCAGAAGATTATCAGAGTGACCTGGCAGACCTGAGGAGCTGCTGTCAGACGTCAGCTCTTCCAGAGGAAATTTCCAATTTATGAGGAAACCCTGCCCCTTGCGACGCTCAGCGACTGCTGGCGGGGGTTGGACTTGGCAGCAGGACCTTCCCCAGCAGAATTCACCCTGGGACCTCTCATTGCAGCCTCTCAACACCTTCTTCAGAGAGAACAATTCCCCAAAAGTCCATCCAACTGCAGCAAGTCCCTAACTCATATCCCTTGAGTATTAAAATAATAAGAAAAAAAAGCTCAAATCTCACTTTTTTTAAGCCAAGATTGAAGTAATTTCACCTTAGGCTGCCTGCATGGCTAATTCTGGTCTACAAAGTAATAACAGCGGAGCCAGAGCTCCTTCTGGGCATCAATAGCCACCAAAGCTGGTCCCCAGCACACCTCGGCAGCCTGCCAAATGGCACCTGAGATCTCCGCCGCCTCCCAGACTGTCTTCTCTTTTCTCCCAGTTAGCCAGGAAAATGGACTGGGGAGCACAAGATAATGGATTTCAGCCTTTCAGCTCAAAACATCTGCTAATTCTCCGGGATAAAAATCAAGAGGCATCTTAGTTACTTCCCAAACACCCACTGAAGTGGTTTGTTCGATGTTTTAAATGGGATACACTTATTAAAAACACTCTGGCAACTGCAATTGCTTTTAGATAACGTACTCGGGCTGTGTTAGTCCAGATGGCTGGACAATTTTAATTGTGTGCTTTCCACATCTTTTTTTGCTAATAATAATCAAAGAGCGTCTGAAGTAACGAGGAAAAGGTGCACTTGAGCAGGTCAGATACGTGCAGGTACAGGGCTTTATTCCAGTTTCACAGTCAGGCAGAATTCCCATTGATTTTTGCTTTAATAAGGAAAATAAGATCCTGCTGTTCATTTGCAGTGAAGAAAACAGAACGTCACCGTGGGTGACAGGCACAGCACATGTGACAGCTTGATGATTTGCCTTTATATTTCTCACTGTAAGGAGCCATCAAATGGTCCTGGATCACGCAGCACACCCAGCACAGGGTGCTCACCTTAGACTGGAGCTGGCAACCCTTCCTGGGAAAGTTTCCTACATGGAAATGTTTCCTAAAAAATCCTGGGGTTCATATTCAGCTGGGCACCCAATTTTAATCTGCATTTCCTAAATGGAAATATTTCATTAAAAAATATTCAGGTTCATATTCAGCCAGGCACCCTATTTTAATGTGCATTTCCTAAATGGAAATGTTTCCTAAAAAACCTTGGGATCCATATTCAGCCAGGCACTGCATTTTAATGTGCATTTCCTACATGGAAATGTTTCCTAAAAAACCTTGGGATCCATATTCAGCCAGGCACTGCATTTTAACTTCCCAAAAAAACTTGGAGTTCATATTTAGCTGGGCACCACATTTTAATGTACATTTCCTACATAGAAATGTTTCCTAAAAAAATCCTGGGATTCATATTCAGCTGGGCACCCAATTTTAATATGGATTTCCTAAATGGAAATATTTCATTAAAAAATATTCAGGTTCATATTCAGCCAGGCACCCTATTTTAATGTGCATTTCCTAAATGGAAATGTTTCCTAAAAAACCTTGGGGTTCATATTCAGCTAGATATCTCATTTTAACGTGCATTTCCTACATGGAAATGGTTCCCAAAAAAGCTTGGGGTTCATATTTAGCTGGGCACCCCACTTTAACATGCATTTCCTAAAAAATCTTGGGGTTCATATTCAGCTGAGCACCACATTTTAATGTACATTTCCTAAATGGAAATGTTTCCTAAAAAATCCTGGTGTTCATTTTCAGCTGGGCACCCCACATTTATGTGCATTTCCTACATGGAAATGTTTCCTGAAAAATCTTGGGGTTCATATTCAGCCAGGCACTGCATTTTAACGTGCATTTCCTAAATGGAAATGCTTCCCAAAAAAGCTTGGGGTTCATTTTCAGTTGGGCACCCCACTTTAATGTGCATTTCCTACATGGAAATGTTTCCTGAAAAATCTTGGGGTTCATATTCAGCCAGGCACTGCATTTTAATATGCATTTCCTAAATGGAAATGCTTCCCAAAAAAGCTTGGGGTTCATTTTCAGTTGGGCACCCCACTTTAATGTGCATTTCCTACATGGAAATATGTCCTAAAAAATCCTGGAGTTCATATTCAGCCAGACACCACATTTTAATGTGCATTTCCTAAAAAATCTTGGGGTTCATTTTCAGCCGGGCACCCCATTTGAATGAACCCAGCAGCCCTGGCTGGGTTCCAGACGATATGAAACACCATTAAAGAATGAGTCATTAGAAGTGCTCCTCCTCTCTCACAGCTCGGGCTGTCTGCATGAGTGGATGGATGGATGGATGGATGATGCCGTTGATTTCAGTCTAACTGGTACAGCTGGAGGAGCCCGGAGGGATATCAAACCTTTCCATTCTTTTCTATTAGAAACCATCAGTGTCCTCTCCAGAATGAAGGTTGCAACTTGCTGTCCAAAACATCTAATTCTCTGTTAGCTTCAGTGAGAGCTGTTGCCCAGCCGCCAGCTTTTCTCCCAGCCAGTTCAGCCAGTTGTGCTGTTCCCCATCTCCCCTGCGTCGTTACCAGAATGGTGATACCAGCTTCTCCGTTCAAAGAGAGAAAAATAGAGAGAGAAAAACCCCAAAGCAGTGAGAAGTGTATGAAACACCAGGGGAAAGCACCCTGAGTGACACCAAACTCAAAACTTCATACCAACTAAACTTTCTGTTTCAAGTTGTTACCTGTTGGCTTTAAGGCTTTGACTTTTTGGTTAAATTGTGGGGTTTTCAATCATGGGTCACTCTTGGATCCGTTCATCCATTGAGGCTTTGGTTTTCTCTTGTCCCAAACCAGCTTGCATGCTCAAATGCAGAATTGGAGCAGCACCATCTTCTCCCTTCCCTCCCTGAATTTAAATCCAGACCAAGTGATACTGGTGACCATACAGTTTATCCTTGCTAATATAATATATTAGTAAGGGTAAATTGTAATATATTTATAGGGGGCAGCTTTTTTTTATGGGACATCTTTATTTTTTAATGCCAAAAATTAGATTTTTTATTTTTTATTTTTTTTTAAATCACTGGGGAGTGGACACATTCACTAAAGAAAGAAACCAAAGGAAGCCTGAGCTCTTCAGGACTAAGTGTATCCATCAATTTGGCCACCAGCAGCTCGGGACCTATTCTGCAGTTATGGAACGTATTTTTAGCACATGGAAAAACAGTGTCATGAGCACATGATATGAAAAATACACAAAGCAGTAGATCATTTTTATGTCCTTTATTCTATCATAATCAGGTTAGGATCTTTCCCCCCCACACCACTTACTTCTATTTTGGAAGTGTCTCCAGGGAGGCAGCTGTAGGAACGTAATGGCCCATCAAACCCACGGCGGCTGCGTGCGGCAGCTGCTGCAAAGCCGCCCAGCATGTCGAAGGAGATGGAGCTGCACGGTACTGGGATGGAGGAGATGGAATGCAATGGCACTGGGATGGAGGAGATGGAGCAGCACAGCTCTGGGATGGTGGAGACGGAGCAGCACAGCTCTGGGATGGTGGAGATGGAGCAGCACAGCACTGGGATGATGGGGACAGAGCAACACGGCACTGGGATGAAGGAGATGGAGCAGCACAGCTCTGGGATGATGGAGATGGAGCAGCACAGCTCTGGGATGATGGAGGTGGAGCAGCACAGCTCTGGGATGGTGGAGATGGAGCAGCACAGCACTGAGATGATGGGGACAGAGCAACACGGCACTGAGATGAAGGAGATGGAGCAGCACAGCTC